>NW_006159565.1:201623-207122 GCF_000334495.1 Tupaia belangeri chinensis
GTTGACTACGTGGGAGTCCAGTGACAGCCATTATGCTAACTGCTGGTTCCCACATTTAACATAAACTTAAAGATAATCTTTTCTTTACCTAAAATAGGATTAGGCAGAAACTGGCCCAGGACACCCCCACCCTCACCAAGTGAAATAGATCAATATATTAGGATTCCTTAAATTAAGTTTTAGATCCCTATAAAACTATGTAAGTATCATTCTTTATTAAAATCCTTAAGAACTAATATCTCTACTTGAGATTTTCTTTTCTCAGCACCATTCCCAGTAATTACAAGATGGCTGCTGTGCCACATCAGCTGATAATCATCTCTGCTTACTGGAACCGCTTTCCCGAAACTGCATTCCATAAATACCCACCTACATCAGAGGAACAATTGCGGAACTGCACTAGACCCACCCTTAATCCAACCCTAAATAGAATCTATGTTCTCTATTATTAAAACTTTATGAGCTGATAATTGAAACACGTAGCCCCTCTCCCGTTTACTTGCATGTATCACATTTTCAATAAAAACGCACGATGATTCCTAGCAGTTGTCACTCCTCAGAGAGCAATCTCTGGGGGTGTCCGGCTAAGGGCTTGCATGAAAAAGGCACCGAGGCCTTATTCTTCTTCTTTTCCAGTGTCGCCTTCGACGAATCAACCCACTCCTGCCGAGGCTGGACCCCGGCAAGTATGGACTAGCCATTTGTTTCAAAAGTAATGGAATACTATTTCAAAATATTTCCATTATTTATGTTTTCTGTTCTTTTTTTGGGGACTCCAATAATATTATGTACATTTGTTACTTTTGATATACTCTAGGATTCATATGATGATTGACAAAGAATGGGAAATTCAAAGTGTTTTGTGACCATCTGCTTCTCACCCTTATTCCTGTCATTGTTTTATCCTCTCTGACCAGAGGTGTTTGTTCTTTATAACTTTAAATTTAGTATAAAGTTGGATTTCTAGTGATAGGCAAAACTTTAACAAAAATTTTGTTAAACATAAGTGCACTGTCATTTGGTTCCTGTGGTTAAAAATATTAATGTTATTATTAGGGATTAGTCACTACCATTAAACAAATTTGTTAGATGAAAATTTGAGTGAACCAAAAGACTATTACTTGTGGGTAATTGCTTCTTCAGGGAATTTTGGCATTCATTGTTTTAGCCAAATCTTTCTTTATCACAAAATGTTTCAAAGATTATTTTTAGTAGTACCAGTAACATATTTATAGTATGATTCTTATACAAAATTTGGATTCATAGAACTATGTATTTTACATATATTTATGTTTCTGACAAATGAATGGGCCTTTATTAGAAATCAGCTCTAGCTTTTGATTTTCTGACTGACCTTGAACAAATTGTTTACTTTCTCTATCAAACACTTTTCCTGGCTATAAAACTGAAATGAAGATGTTAATACCAATGAAACCAAATAATTTTGATATCGTAGGGATTAATGAACTGTTTGTAAAATATTCTGTTCTTCTTAGAATTGGAGTTACCTAAATAGATGATGTTATCATTAATATTATGTATTATGTTCAGCACCATGGACTAGATAATGATTCCATTGTATTATCTCATGTTTTGGGGTTCTTTTAATTAAAATTACATGGAAATATTGGTATGCTTACTGCAATCTTGTCCTCCTTTGTAAATGGCAAATGAATATTAACGTGAACTATTTAAATTACACATAATTACAAGGTTCTTAAGAATTTATCAGCTCTAGGGAAAAGTAGAAAGTAAGAAAATATTAACTCAGAATTTCAGCAATCCTATTTGGCAGAATTATATTATTCATTTTATAATTATAATATTTCAGAAATTATCCATATTCAGCCAGTGGTGACTGAATCTTCTCAAACACAGCATACAGCAGTGACCAATCCACAAATTAAACTATGAAAACAACTTTATTTACAGGAGCATTTAAAAGAATTATATATTTAAAAATACATCTTTAAAAAGCACAGGATAACTACACTGAAAAGTATAAAACATTTTTCAAAGGAAGTTTTTTTTTTTTTTGAGAGGAATTTTTGCTATAGAGTGTGTTTGCTCACCAGAGAGACAAAGACAGGCAGAAAAGGAAAAATCACCCCCAGGAGGGATGACCATGCTACAATCCCTTCTTCATTCTCTTGGGATTTGGGGCATGCATACACACTTGCCCTGCATGATTGTCAAGCTATTGAGTCCAGGACTGGAACCATGTTCAACCATGTGGGAGTCCAGCAACATAACCATGATGCCATCTGCTGGTCCCAGAAGACTTAATATTGTTAAAAGAAAATCTCTAAATTACTTCTACAGATTGAACACAAGTCATACCAGATTTTCAGCTGGATTGTTTTGTTGTTGCAGATTTTGACAAGTTGATTCTAAAATCACAGGGTAATACAAGAGACCCAGGATAACCAAATGATTTTGAAAGCAAAGATTAGAGCTGGAGGACTCACACTTTCCAATTTTGAACTTAATACAAAACTACAAAAATCAAGACATTGTAGTATTGACATATCCGCTGGTGGACTAGAATTGAGAGTCCAGAAATAGACCTTTATGTGTACCTATTTGATTATTAGCAAGAGTGCTAAAACAGTTAAGTCAGAAGAAGAATATCTTGTTAGCAAAGTGTGCTTGGACAATTGGATATCTACAAGAAAGGAATGTTTTAATCCCTATTATACATAGTACAAAACTTAATGCAAAGTACATTATAGCTAAACCTTTAAAACATAGAGAAAATATCAGAATAAGTCTTGATGACCTTGCCTAAGGCAATGGTTTTTACATTAAAAGCAGAAAAAAAAAGGGAAAAATAAGACTTTGCTGGTGGGAATTTAAAATAATACAGTCACAGTGTAAAATGATACAGTCACTTTGTAAATAAAGCACACTGGAGATTCCTCAAAGTGTTAAAAATACAACTATCATATGTGGCCTAGCAGTTACACTCCTAGATATGTATTGAATATAAGTGAATATATTAATGCAAAAACTTGTACACAAATGTTCTTGCCATTATTATTACTCAAAAAGTAGAAGTAATCCTGGTGGTGGTGGTTAAAGTGGCTGTATCTTACATGACTTATTGTGTGGTTTGAGATCCGGACCTGGAAGGTTGAGAAACATGCCAGGTGTGTGTGCATGCCCAAAATGTGTGTGTGTGCGTGTGTGTGTGTGCATGCCCAAAATCCCAAGAGGAGGATGGAAGAAAGGAAATTGTGGCTATCCTCCCTGGGATATGATTTCTGTTTTACCCCCCTCCCACACACACACCCCCCTCTGTTTCTCTCTGTTTCTGACAACTGCATGTCCCCTATAATAATAATTATTTTTTTTTGAGAGGTTTTTGCTATAGGATGCATGCGCTTGCCAGAAAGACAGAGAGAGATAGACAGAAAGAAAGAAATCACCCCCCCAGGGGGGATGGCCACGCTGCAAATCCCTTCTCCTCCATTCTCCTCTCAGGATATTGGGCACGCACGCACATGTGCCTGGCATGAGTTTAAGCCGCTGGGTCCGGGACTCGAACCATGGTCGACTACATGAGAGTTCAGCGACATAGCCATTTAGTTAACTGCTGGTCCCAATAATTTTTTTTTTAAAGTAAAAGTAACTCGAATATCTATTGATGGGATGGAGAAATAAAATATGGTATATTCTTTCTCCCACATCGTTGATCATGGTTCAAGTCCTGAAGCTGGCAGCTTGCTTTCTCACTTTCCTTCTCTAACTCTGTCTATTTCTAGCCTAATAATTAAATAAATAAAATTTTAAAAAAAGATAAATACTTAAAATAGAACACTCTTAAACATTTTAAATTTATATATACTATAAGCTCAACAGTTTAAAAAATTTTTTCCCTATTTATTTATTTTTACATTTTCCAGAAACATTTACTTTACATATCAAAAATTTTTGCTCATACTCCATAGTTCTTGACAGTTAATAAACAACTTTCAGAATTTCAGAATACTGAATTTTAAAGATAATGTTCAAAATATTTCTTATAATTTTGTATAATTTCGTTTGTGACTCTCTTAACAACAGAAACAGTATGGTTTTAAATATTTTTGAGAAAATATTTACATGTCAACTACTCGAATTGTTGAAAAGCAAATGCCCAGCACACAAGTCACACATAAACCTTCTCAATTCAGCTCTGCTTCCCAAGTTTTCTGTGATATACCATCTGCTGGTAAAGATCAGTCTCTTTTTCTTCCTTCAGAGTCTTTCTCAAGATAATCCTTTGGTGTGGTTGCTCTTTTGTAATCTCTACTGATTACAATGCTGGTCTGGAAAAGTCCAGGTTATTTTATGTTATAAATTCTTTCAGATATCTTCTCTAATCCTCTCTGCCAGACAGAACTATTTATGGTGCCAGGCCATCTTTCTAAGAGCTTCTGTTGGCTTATTTGAAATCCACCTTTGTTCTACAGTTTCCTGATTAATCTTCAGGTATGACGTTCCCTGTCCAATTTCCAATTTCTGATTCAATGCAACAAGCATTATTGAACTTATGCAAATAACCCTTTTGCTGCCACAAAATAAGGATATCCCCAAATATTTCCTCTTCAGAGGGGTCAGGAAGGAAAAAAAGTTTATATTTCCATTTAAAGAAACAATTTACTCAAAAGTCATAAAATTCTATTTTGCAATTTCAGTCATATGTTCAAATTCTCTTCTGTTGAATATGCAGTGTTACTGTGGTCCAATCTTTCCGTTTAAATCCTGGAAGGTAACATTCAACATTATTATTGATATTTCTTGTCCTTAGCATTAAATTGGTCATTTTCTTAGTTGCCCTTTTTTCTCTTATTTCTGTATGTGTTTTTAGTTTTCCTGATAGAGCACTCCTTTCAGAACTTCCTGAAGATTGGGTCTGGCAAAGTCTTTCAGGTCCTGTTTATCTGAGAATGTTTTTATCTTTTATTTCCATATGAAAGATAATCTTGCTGAATATAGCATTCTTTTTTTTTTTTTTGAGATGAATATAGTAATCTTTATTGAAACGATTTTTCACTGAACACTTTGAATATATTTTCCCATTCTCCTTGCTGGCATTATTTCTGATGAGAGGTCTGAGATTAACCTGACTGGATAACCTTTATAAGTACGTTACCTGACGCTTCTCTCTTGCCAATTTTAGTATCTTGTCTTTGTAGATTTGGTCAGTCTGGCAATGGTGTGCCTTGGAGAAGAGCTTCTTGGGTTGCTTCTATTAGGGGTTCTTTGTATTTCCTGGGTCTGGATATTTGAATGCCTCTCTAGATTTGGAAAGTTTTCTTCCAAGATTTCATGGAATACATTATCAATGCCCTTATTAGTTTCTTCACCTTCTGGGATAGCGATTATCTAGATGTTTGGGTGTTTAATACTGTCTAGTATTTCTCATATAGTATTCTCATTTTTTGGGGGGTTATTTTCACAGGTTTTTTGTTTGTTTGTTTGTTTGTTTTTTCTATGCCTCATTATATCAGAGGT
>NW_006159565.1:207343-223734 GCF_000334495.1 Tupaia belangeri chinensis
ATCTCTCAGCTCTTGCATCTCATTTAGTTTTGTCACTATGAATATTCTGAATTCTCTATCAGACATTTCCATGAGTTCTACTGTACTGTCTGTGGATCATGAGGGAATTGTTCTTTTCCCTTAGGGGAGAGGTATTTTCCTGATTACTCATGTTTCTTGTGCCTCTGTGGTTGTTTCTGGTCATTCTGTAACAAAATCTCTCCTCCACTTGTCTGAATATTTTGGGAGTCTGGGAGATGGAGTTTAGAGCATAGCTTCCCTGAACACGCCAGGACACACCTCAGCTTTTATAAATTATCTTTTAAATATTAAAAATATAATTTATATTTACCCACATTTCCCATTTACTGTGCTTTTTATTACCTTTTATTACTTTTTATAGATCCAGATTTTAATCTGGTAATATTTACTTTTTCCTGAAGAACTTCTTTAGTAAAAATTATTTTATATTTTGTTACAATTTTTAATTTAAATTTATTTGTTTACATTAATTTATTATACATCATTATAGCATACAAAATGAGATTTTCCATCTAGAATACACTGTATATTGGCTCAATCAAGCACATCAACGTATGTGTTATCATCATCAAATAATTTTCCATTTATTGTTTCCTGTATATTTTTCTTTTTTTTCCCATCCTTGATTTCCTATCTCTCACCCTCTTCCATCTCCCATCCTCCTCCCACACTGTCTCTGGTATCCATGGTTGCTTTCTCTGCCTTTTTGCCCATTTTATTGATTCACTAAAATCTTAATTAATCTAAATATTTTCAATAGCAGGCAGAGCTAATATATACATATCTATTAACACAAGTCTGACTTTAGGCATAAACCTCAGTGAATAGAATGAATATACTATAAAGTAGCACTTAGCTGGGACTGACTAGCTTACTGCAGTCATCAAATAGGTATTTTTAATGCATTTTTTTTAATTTCAAGAAAACCAGTTTTCATGTTTTTTTTTCTGTAATGTTTTTTAATTAATTAATTTACAGTCATTCCCTATGCATCATCACAACATACAAAATGTGATTTCCCAACATACTGCATAGTATCTTAATCATGCATGTTATTGTCAATAATTTTCCATTTCTAGTTTCATATATATGTATTTTTTTTACCCCTATTTCTGACCCTCTGCCCTTTTCCACCCTCTTCTCACAATTTCTCTGGTGTCTACAGTTGTCTTCCATTCTTTCACCCCCACCATTTTATTGATCACACAATCTCTTAAATAATCTAACTACATTCAATAGCAAGTTCAGCCGGTAATTTCAAGAAAAGCAGTTTTAACTTTAATAAATCAAAGAAATGCTAAGGAACTTTGCTTAAAACTTAAAGTCTGGAAACAGGTTAGGATTCTGTTCAAATAGTAGGTACATGAACCTACTGACAGTTCACAACAGGACAAAAATCTTTAAAACTGGACAACAAAGCCTAGAAGAAAATCAGCAATAATTTAGTCAAAAGTCATAAAATGCTATTTCACCAATTCAGTCTCATGTACTTAATCTATCTTCTGTTGTGGTTCAATCTTCCCGGTTGAATTCCGGGATATAATAATAATAATATTCAACTCCAGACTTGTCCCTAGGATTAGCTTTTCTTGCAATCTAGGTCTCCTGACAACAAATTCACTCAGTTTTTATTTGATTGGAAACTTTTTTTTGTCCTACTTTTTAATGAAATTTTCCTTTTATATAGAATTACAAAGTGATAGTTACTTTTTCTTTTTTTCTGACCTCTAAAGATGTTCTATTGTCTTCAGGGTTGTATTGTTTTTAATGTAAAGTTTCTAATAACTCTTGTCTATTCCTTGTGTCTAGTAGTCTTTTTTTTCCTCTGGCTGCTTTATAAGAGTGTCTGTTTATCACTAGTTTTAAGGAATTTCATTATGGTGAAAAATATTCCTTAGGATTGTTTTGTTTTTATTCTCTTTGGGGTTTGTTGACCTTTAGATATATGAGTTTATGTTTTTAACTAGTTTGCTAAATTTTAAACAGCTTCGAATACCTTATCTCCTTCCAGGATTCTAGTGTTATGCATTCTATGGCATTGCTTGATGCTTACACTGTTTATTGAGACTGTGTGTGTATTTTTTGTATTCTTTCTCTTTCTATGCTTCTGTTTGTTTGATTTCTATTGTCCTGTCTTTAAATTTATTTTGGTAATTTCTTTTCCTACGTTTGTATGCTTTTTAGGAACTGCTTCACTTCAGGTGTTATATTTTCAACTCTGGATGCTGTTAGGTTTGATTTGGGAGTGGTGGCGAAGTCAGAGGCGCAAAGGTGAAAATACTGGAGTCAGGCTTTGGGGTTTAATAAAACCAGCATAATTTATTCTGCGCTCTCTGGTGAGGTTCCTTGTCCTTGGCCTGATCAGAGGCTGAGGGAGTTATGCCCAGGGTTGGTGCTGCTTGTTCTTAAAGGGCCATTGTCTAATAGGTGTTCACCATGGGTCCTTGTCTGGCCAATGAAGTTTGCTGTTTCTGTTCAACTTTGGTGGGCGTGCCAAATGCTGAAGGGCAAAAAAGTCTGTTGGTGATGGTGGTCCAGATGCCGAAAACAGGAAAGTTCTCCTGGAGGGAATGTTTCTGCCATGTTTCTTTTCCCTTCCCCAGACCTTACAAATGCCTGCTTTATTTTTCTATGTTACCATCTAAACATATTCTTTTTTTCTTTAAATCATATATATGTATATTTATGTGTATGTATAAAGTTTGCTTAAATTTCTTGTCTGCTAATCTCATATCTTTCATTGCTGCATCTTTTCAGAGTTTTCTCCTGGTTATGGCTTGCATTTTCCTCTAAAAAGTATTTCTTTTTACTCTTGTAGCAAGCTAATTAATTATGTATTACCTTGATGTCTTTACATCTGGGTTTTGTGTTTTGCTTGGTATATAAGTATTGGCCATTACTGTAGAGTTTATTTAGCACTAATTCTAATGTGTAGTCTTCCAAGGATTCTGATGAATGGCCCAAGTGTTGATTGAAGTTTCAGTGGGACTCTGATCTCTTCCATCCCACTTTGTACTCCAGTAGTTATCCTGCCTGTCTAATTCCAGTAGTTCTTGTTTTCTTGAGTTCTTTAGAAATTCTCTAGAAATCTCACTCTACATATGTACCACTTAGTATTCAGAAAAAGAGCCAAGGGGACTCATATGCAGATTTATAGACTTCTTTTTTATTTAACACCATCCCTTTTATTTTCTCCCTACACATTTTTCTGATTTTTGTTTCCTGAGCTAACAAGAACATTATGTCATTATTAAGCTTCTACTTACCATATCATGGTCTATTAATGCCTCAGGCATCTCAGTCTAGTGACAGAGAACACTGATTTCCCATATTTTGTTCTGTTCTAGTCGTTTACTGCAGAACGGCAGATCTAGTGCTGGTTATTTCACATCACTAGCATTCTTCTATTAATTAATTAAGTTTCCTCAGTTAATACAGAAATGTTCCCTGCCTTTACTGTATTTCCATATCTAGAATAAAGCTGGGCATATAATAAATTCTTAATAAATATTTGCTGATTTTGTTCTTTTCCATAAATAGGATCTCACTCTATTGCCTAAGCTGGCTATGATCACATAATATTCCTGCCTTAGTTTCCTGAGGATATAGGGCTCCAAAGCTGAACCACCTAGCCTGGCCAAAGGCTTTATCTGATAGATAATCTTTCTGTTTCTAATGTATGTTCAATTTCTCCTTCAGTGCAGACTCCCTCCAATTAGCATTTAAATATGCTTTAATCTCTCTTTGTCTTAGAAAGCCCTATCTGGACCTGCTGTTACTTACTTCTAAAGCTCCCTCATTCTTGCTTCTGCCCAGTAGTTATCCTGTGATAAACACTCTCCAGCATAGCTTCCCTGTTGCTTAAGGAACCTGTCTCATTCCTAATTTCCCTTGATTTCTGGTGGCATTTGACATCATTGACTTTCCTAAAAATCCTTTCTTCTTCTCCTTGACTTTATTGACATCTTAAGTTCCTGCTTCTCTTCTTTCCCCTTTGGCTATTTTTTGTTCAGCTCCCTTTTCATTTACTAGGCATTAAATACCAATGATTCTTGGGATATTGTCCATGGTCCTCATCTTTTCTGATTCTACCCGCTATTCCTTAGCAGTCTCATATTGCTTTCATTATTTAAAGTACTATCCAGAAGCTCACGTGTTTTATATATATATGTGTGTTATATATATATATATATATATGTGTGTGTGTGTATTTTTTTTTCATTTATTTCCCAGCCATACTGTTTTCTCAGCTGAATTGATGTAGACAAGTGGTAATTGTTGGGCTTGTTCATCATGCTCTTAGGCTCAATATGCCCCAAGTGGAGCTATTACTCTTACATCTCTGACCATTACCATTGTTGAGATTGCAACTTGACTCTCTAATTTCAAGTCTTTTCTTGATTCTCTAAAGTGTTCTAAACCCTTTCTGTCCTGATACTTAGAGCCCTTTTATTTGAAATTGCCTATATAGTATGTTGGAATTGCCACAAACTGGTTTGTTCTCTCGCTAGGTTTGAAGTGTGCTGATGGCAGAAACAGTTGCTGTCTTATCATTAGGTGCTCAGCAAAGATCTGTGGATTAACAAATTAAGGAATTAATTAGATTTGTATGGTATTTATATATTTTTTATTGAATGCAGGATATAGTCTGTACTTATAGGTAATTACATCTACAATAGTTTGATAGATGGAATGTCCTGTAATGGCTGTGGCAGTGATAGCAGGTCATGGCAGGCAGAAATTATAAACTGTACATTTAACAGCAGCCTAAAGAATGAAGGATGTGTATATGTATACACATGCCTGTGAGATACACACACACTCACTCACCTGAAGAAAGCAGTTAGAATACTAAGTAAGATTAACTTGTGTTAGACAATGAAATTTTGCCCAGTGACTTGCCCACCAGGATACCAGCCCCAACACAGATGCCTCAGGAAGGGATTGTTGAGCTTTCCTATTTGTACTGTATTGGTAATATTTGTGATATTAGCTCCTAGGGCTGATCCTTGAGTTTGGACTTGAATCCTAATTCTGCTAAGATGTGACCTCAGGCAATTTCTATTCCTTTCTGTGTCTTATTTCCTCATTTGTTAAACAGGAATGATAATACACACCTCTTAAGAAGCAATGTTTGCAAAGCACTTAAAGGGTGCCTGGCACATAATAATTGCTATTTAAGGGTTTGTTAAATACATATAGCTACAATGTTGGAAATTATTATGTCACCTCTATTTTACAGTTCCAAAAGTGAGGTCCGAACAGTTATTACTAAGGATTCCTCATGTAGTAAAGCTGTTCTGTTCATTTATTGGCCACTTTCCCTAAATTATGCCTGTCTGTCTCTTCAACTCATCACTAACACTTGGTTTACCATCACAAGTCAGATTCAGACAGCAACTGCCAAACATGGTTATTTTCTACTGAAACCCAGCAAGGACCCCCTAATATATTTTCCTAGGGTTCCTGAAATAATAAAGTCCATTTACATTGTAATGACCCAGAGTAAGAAGTAAGTCTTCAGACTTTTGGTTATAATGACCAACATGAACCATGAGTGAGGGCCATTTGACCTCTAAAACTCTCACTTAAAGGAAAAATAAGGTTTTCATTTCAATATGTAAGATGTTTTATAGGCTGGAAACTGCTGGTTGTGAGCTCAAAGACTCCAGGCTGAATGGCTCCAGACACCTGAAGAGAAATTTGATTATCTAAGGCCCACCAATCAAGAATGCCCAGGAAACCAATCACTGAACTAGTTAATTAGGCGCTTAGGACCTCTGCCCCTAATTTTGCCCTTAAACACGCATGTGGGGAACATCTGGGGGAGACCAGGTCTTTTCAGCATGAGCTGCCTGCTCTCCTTGCTTTGTGCTTTGCAATAAAGCTGTACTTCATCATACCTTGTGCCTATGGCTTGGTTTTATAGTGCCTGGGTAAGTGAACCAGATATGAGTTCAGTAACACTACTACTGTCCTTATGTAGGATTTCTATTAAAAAAAAAAAAAAAAGGGACACACAAAAGGTAGAGAGAGCACCCAAAGACACAGAAGATGAGTATTTGGAGTCTAAGTTTTAGAGCATAGAATGATTAGATCATTAATTTCTTAGGGGAAATTTAAAAAACATAGATGCTTAGGCTTTATCTCTGACAATTAAATCAGGAATTCTGGTAGGTGGGGGACAATTATTTTTCAAAGGTCCCAGGTGGTTCGAACATATAGCCATGTCAACATCCACTAACTTAGAGCTGGTAGGGGGGGTCAGTTATTGTCTTGTTCCTCTGGGTTTTCCTGACACTCTATTAAAAATAAATCTCACTGTATTTTCTCGATGATTACATCAGAGGACTTCTTAATTTCAGCTTTAATTCAGCATTGCAAACTACTGTGTGCTGATCAAAATTAAGACAAGGGAAGAACAATGTAGAAGATAATAGGTCCGAAAGAGTTTAAAATGTTATAGGAAAGTACTGCCTGAATACTCAGATCATAATTGATTCACACAAAACTTGTGCCATGGTTGATGATATGGGTGGTGTCTTGGATACCTGAAGTTTTTGCTTTAGCTGTATTTCCTGGTCATGAATTGTTTAGTTATTTGTGATTATATGACATTGTTTTAACTAGCTATTGTTATTATGTTTTTTGTTTTTGTTTTTGTTTTTTTTTAAACAAAGGCTTAGCTTAGCAAATGGTGGAATAAGTGAAGTGAAGAACAGTAAAAGTCTGTTTTGGAGGAGTGTCTTTGTCTTTTCAGACATTTTTTTAAGGTATTCCAGTGCATGTTTTTCTTCACAATGAAGATAGTTTCCTGATAAAGAATGATAACCATTCTTGGCAATATAGACAGTAAGTATCACTGGTCTAAAAAGAGAAGTGTAGCATATAGAATTATTTTTAGGTGTATTTCTCATATTATACTTGTATATTAGTTTCTGATTTATAAATGTACCATATTTTTTCATTTATCCAGCTTTTTTTTTTTTTTAAAGACAAGAGTCTTGTCTTGTCATGATCTTCGTGCCTCAGGCACCCAGCTGGGATTACAAATACATACCTTCATAACTGGCTCATTTTTAATTTTAATTTTTTGGGGGGAGGAGAGGTATTTGCTATAGAGTGCATTTGCTCCCCAGAAAGACAGAGAGACAGAGAGTGAGAAATCACTCCCTCAGGGGGGAAGGCCACGCCACAATCCCTTCTCCTCCATTCTCCTCTCAGTATCTTGGGCACACATGCACACGTGCCCGGCATGAGTTTAAGCCACCAGGTCTGGGACTCGAACTGTGGTCAACTACATGGAAGTCTAGTGACATAACCATTATGCCAACTGCTGGTCCTTAATTGGCTCATTTTTAGACAGAGTCTTGTTATGTTGCCCAGGGCAGCCTCAAGCTTACAAATTCTTCTGCTTCGTGCTCTTGAGTTACTGGGTTTGCAGGTGCATACCACTGTGCCTGGACTCTAGGCTGGACTGTTGATTGAACCTGGGTCTCTCATGTTGTCCCAGCCCCATAGAGCACAATGTCTAAGCAGCACATGCCACCACAGCTGGGCCTCAACACATGCTTATTTAGCATGTATTACATGCCAGTTAAATGCCTGGTGCTTGGGAAGTGTCTGTGAACAAGGCAGACAAATTTTTTTCCCCTTGTATTGAGCTTTTATTTAAAGGTATGAACATGGAGAAGAACGACTAAATAATAAAGATAACAAATTATATAATATGCTATAACGTAAGTCTTATGGGGCAAAAAAGGGGGGTAGGGGAAAAATAATGGAGTTGAATGGCTTACAGCTTTAACTAGGTTTGGAGAGATGTTTCTTAGAAATCCAATTCCTTGGAAGCAAGGAATAAGCAGTGCAATCACCTCAAGAAGTGTATCTGCAAGTACAAAGACCCTCAGACTCACTGAGTTCTGTGACCTTGGGCTTAAATGCATGGTGACTCATGAGTGAAAGTATAGGCTAGGCATACAACAGAAACTTGGCTCTCAAGGCCTTTAGTAATGATTTTGTTTTTTACTTTGAGTAAGATGAGAAGTCATCAGAACAAGAAGTGAAAGGATCACTTTGGTTGCTGTGTTCATGAGTACAGGGGAATGAGGGTGCAGGCAGGGGCCAAGGAAGGGGACTTAGAGAAAACAAGGAGCCAGTAGCAGGGCTATTATAGGAATCCAGGCAAAAGGTAACAATGTCTTGTGCCAGGGTGGCAGGAATATCTTTGTGTATGGAGTTAACAGGATTCCATAGTGAACTTGTGATCTAAAATAGAACATATAGGGATGACTCCAGGTTATGCTTGCTTTTATTGGGGGTCACCACAGGTTCTTCTGCTTTTCTTTTTTAATGTTTTTTTTTTTTTTTAAATTGCCAGAGAATGTTTGTGCTTGCCAGAGAGAGATGGAGAGAGGAGAAAGCATTCCCATTTGGGCATAGTCATGCTGTTGTCCCTTTTATGCTGTTTATTCATCCCGTTAAGATTTTGAACAACCATGTGCACATATCTAGCATATTTTTCAAGCCACTAGGGCTGGGATTCAAACCAAGGTTAACCATGTGGGATCCAACTCACTTAATCACTTCTGTTGATAAGGTGATTTAAACTTTATTCTTCTAAGACCTTTTTTGTTGTTGTTAAGCCTTCTTATTTTGCAATAGGGTGCATGTGGTTGCTGAAGAGAGACATAGACAGTGAGGGAAAAGTGAAAAATCACCCCCCAGAGGACATGATCTGGCCACAATCCATTCTCCTCCATTCTCCTGGGATTTTGGGCATGCATTCATATGTAACCAGCGTCATTTCCAAATTGTTAAATCTAGGAGTGGAACTGTTGTTGGCCATGTAGGAGTCTAGCACCTTAACCATCATACCATCTGATGCCCCCCCCACCCCCCGTTGGACTTCTACAACAAAATTTTTTAATGTATTCTGAAAAATGTACTGTAATTAGACTATTAGTGCTTTCTTTTAATATGCACGGTGACAATATCTTTATCTATTTATATGTTCTGAGATTTCACATTTGATTTCAGGGCTAAAGACTTTAAAGCTCTAGTTCAAAAATAACCTCAATCTTTGAAGCTTAAATTATTTAAAGTTCAATAAGTATATTATTTAGGTCCTACTTACTTTAATACTTTACATTAAAAATTTCCTGTTTAATGAATGTTTAATTAGTAAAATTTGCTAATCAAATTGTCAGACTCTATTAAGTGGCTAGTCAACATATTTATTTAGCAATTATTCCTGTCTTCTTAATATTATGGCTCCCTTTAACCTTCTAATCATTTTTTTTTCCCTCTTGATAATTATATTAAATGGTAGTATTCAGCTTTTTTGGGGGAGAGGTTGCCATTGGGCTTGTATGGTAAGAGTATGTTTAGTTGTTTCAGAAACTGTCACACTATTTTCCAAAGTGGCAGAGTCATTTTTCATCCCTACCTACAGTGAGTTCCTATTGGTACATATTTTCCTCAGCACTGCATGATGTCAGTGTTCTGGATTTGGGCCAGTCTAATAGCTTTGTAGTAGTATGTCATTATTGTTTTAATTTGCATTTTTCTCATAACTTATGATGTGGTGAATTTTTTCATACACTTATCTGTCATCTATATATCTTCTTTGGTGATATATAATATTTGTAAAGGAATTTGGCCCATTAACAATATATTTTTTTAATTTGCTGGAGAAAACATGTGCTCAGTGGAGCTTGAGAGATAGCACCCCCCACCCAATCCCTACCTACAGTGAGTTCCTATTGGTACATATTTTCCTCAGCACTGCATGATGTCAGTGTTCTGGATTTGGGCCAGTCTAATAGCTTTGTAGTAGTATGTCATTATTGTTTTAATTTGCATTTTTCTCATAACTTATGATGTGGTGAATTTTTTCATACACTTATCTGTCATCTATATATCTTCTTTGGTGATATATAATATTTGTAAAGGAATTTGGCCCATTAACAATATATTTTTTTAATTTGCTGGAGAAAACATGTGCTCAGTGGAGCATGAGAGATAGCACCCCCCACCCATGAGAAATGGTCATGCCACAATCTCTTCTCCATTTCTTCCTTCTTTTGGGATTTTGGACATTCATACACATGTGTCCAGTGTGTTTTTCATTTTTTCTTTCATTTTTTAAAAAAATAATTATTTCACTTTATCATTATTATTCAATTTTGCTAGAGAGAGACACAAAGAGAAAGAGAGAGAGAAAGGAAGCCACCAGGTCTAGGACTGAAACCGTGGTTAGCCATGTGGGAGTCCAGGGCCTTAACCACCATGCCACCTCCTGGCAGTGTGTTTTTCAAACCATCAGATTTAAAACTTGAAATTTGAGTTTGCCATGTGGGGATCAGCCACCTTAACTGACCGTACCACTGACTAGCCCCTATTAAAAATAATTTTTTTGAAGTAACTACTCATAATGATATTCTTTCTTTCGTATCTTTTTACTTTTATACTTTTTGGTGTATATATAGTCAACAACAGGGGTAAATATAATTTTATGACCCATTTTCTCCCCCACTTGATATCACAATGAGAGCCAGCCAGTGGCCTGGTTAATATGGCTAGATCCCACATGGCCAACTAAATGATTTGAGTCCCAGACGTGGTAGCTTGAAAAACATGCCAAATGTGTGTATGTATGCCCCAAATCATGAGAGAATGGAGAAGGGTTTGAAGCTTGGTCATCCCCCTTGAGGGATGATTTCTTACTTTTCTTCTATCTCTGTCTCTGTCTGTCTCTGGTAAGCATACAGAAACAAAAAAAATAAAAACACACAATGAAATCTTTTTCTTCTATTTTGTTATAAATGAGTTGTATGGCTATTAGAACTGTGTTATTGTAACACAGTGTCTTCTTGCCACAATCTGTCCTGCAACTTCAGCTAGCTCCTGATCATAGGCACATGTGTGCAAGGTATACTTGTGTAAACCTAGAACTTTTCCATGTGGGTCAGCCTCATGTCATAGACTACTGCATTTTACCATAGTGCCACCATGAGGCCCCATGAAGACTATTTTTAAATGTGAATGATTCTCTAATTGTTCTATAAGGTTGACACAATTCTAAGTAAAATTCCATGATTAAAGGAAAAATATAGCTATGATTATTTATTAACTTTCCAGATGATGTTTCTAAGTTTCAAAACAATAGTCATAATCACAAAATAGTAAAATTAATGAAGATTTAAGATTCATATTGTTACCAGTAAAGCTTATGGCAAATGTAAAGAAAATATTATTGTTTCAGAACTATGGAAAGAATAGAACAAGATAGTTTTTTCAATGTTCCAGAGCTGGTATCTGTGGACTCACTGTCTGATGGAGTTTGTATATTTTTAATCTAAACCCCAATTATGATTTTGTGTGTGTATCTGTAAGAGATTGACAATAGACACTTCTGTATTGTTTTATTTTTTTTAAGTGCTAGAGGGCATGTGCACTTGCCAGAGAGAGACAGACAGGGCAAGGGAGAGAGCACTTCCCAGTGGGATGTGATCATGCAACAATCCCTTGTCCTCTATTTTCCCACCTTATTTGGACGTTTGGTACATAGGCACACATACCTAGTGTGTTTTTCAATCTATCAAGGCTATGATTCAAACTGTGATTGACCTTGTGAGATTTGGCTCTCTTTACTAGGCCGTTTGGTTTACCCAACATTTCTGTATAAGTACAATTCATGTTGTATTGGGTTGCCAGAAACATGATAATGCATTTTTTTTTTGAGAGGTTTTCGCTATAGGGCACGTGCGCTCGCCACAGACAGAGAGAGACATAGAGAGACAGAAAGCGAGAAATCACCCCCCAGGGGGGATGGTCATGCCGCAATCCCTTCTCCTCCATTCTCCTCTCGGGATCTTGGGCACGCATGCACACGCGCCCGGCGTGAGTTTTAAGCCACCGGGTCCGGGATGTGAACCGCAGTCAACTACGTGGGAGTTCGACAACGCCATTACGCTAACTGCTGGTTCCCCATGATAATACTTTTTTGATAGAAAAATACATCATGACTTTTCTGATGACCCAATATAATCATTTGTTGTCTGTTAGGTATGCTTTTATGTGTCAATTTGTATATTCTGTTAATAAAACAAGGAAAATATACCTAAATATATGAGGAAAATATCCTTAAAACTCAAGTATATTTATAGATAATTTATATATCAATTAGTTTAACTTTGATTACTGATTTAAAAAATCTACATTGCTGAAAGAGATTAGGTGGTTCATAGTGTGGCAGTTTCACAGACATTAGGACTCAGGCAAGCTTTATGTAACTTGTGGCCTAGCCATGCATAGCATGTCTCTTCATTGTTTTAGCCTGACTATCATGCATTTCACCATGTAGAAAGGAAGAGAGTGGAGGAGAAGGGAAAGGAGGGCATGATATGTATAGGAAGCTTAGCTATCTTTTAAAGATGTTTCTGGAAGCACTTATATGTATACTCTATCTCATTGGCTTCAACTCTAGGCTCATGGAACAATATACATTGTTTTGTGCCCAGCTAAAAATCTGGACTTGTACTAATAAAAAGAAATAGGAGAAGGGATCTTAAGCTAGATGGGTCATAATCTCTGCTCCACTTTATTTATATTTATTTCTCTTTTTGTTTATATTTCTCTCTATATTTAGTACATACATTCACACACACACACACACACACACACACACACACACACACGCACACATTTACTTTAACGTAATAGAACCAAAGGAGGTCTGCCTGTAGCCTGATGGTTGTGTAAGCTGGGTCCCATATGTCTAACTGCATGGTTCGAGTCCTAGACCCTATGTCTTGAGAAATGAAAAAGGCATATGTTCATGTGTGCACAAAATTCTAAAAGCAGGAAGAGATGGAAGAGAAAGTATTGCAGTATGACTATTCCTATGGAGGAGAGTGTTCTCACTTTCTTTGTCTCTCTATGGCAAGAACATGGTGCACCCTCTGGAAAAATTTTAAAAATAAGTAAGAGCAAACAAAATATTCCCAGTAATAATCTGAAAAGTAATCTTTTAGGCCTTTTCATGACTGAAGATTAAGTTTTCATAATGAGGCATTATTAGCTTTGGCAGGTGCCTTTGACACTATTGTTCCCTTGACACATTACCCAATATATTCTGGGGGTGAAGGGAGTAGGTGAGAGAAAGGAGGGGCTGTACTTGGTAGGGAGGAAACCAGACCTGGAGTGCAGTATTTTCTCATTCTGCTGTTATTGAACAATCTAGCTGTTCAGTGAGGGCTGTGACTGAAAACTGACTTTCAACCCTTGGTGGTGACCTTCTTGAGAAAATATTCCTTCCTAGGAGGACAGAGTCCTGTGTCTTGGGAAAAGAAAATTCATTTTTTTTTCTGTCATGTCCAAATTGAATTGAAAAAGAAAGAGATCTACCAGCAAGATTCTGGAGGGCAAAAATTATATCCTCATGAATTGCTTAGCACAGGTTCATGTACATAGTCCCTTAATAAATATTTTTAATGGCTGTGATATGTAGGGCTAAAACTATATATACTTATAATTTTCAAGATGAATTATTTAGGAATACATACGTTGTAGTTAAATGCAATATAATTTATGCTATAAGTTGTATTTTTGATGAAAAATCAAGTACCCTCTATAATCTAGACCGCACTATTTTTTTTAGATGATTTTTTTTTTTTTTGAGAGGTTTTCGCTATAGGGCATGTGCGCTCGCCAGACAGACAGAGAGAGACATAGAGACAGAAAGCGAGAAATCATCCCCCAGAGGGAATGGTCATGCCACAATCCCTTCTTCTCCATTCTCCTCTCAGGATCTTGGGCACGCATGCACATGCGCCCAGCGTGAGTTTTAAGCCACCGAGTCCAGGACGTGAACTGTGGTCGACTACGTGGGAGTCCAGCGACATAGCCATTACGCTAACTGCTGGTTCCCAAGACCACACTATTTTTTAAAAATTAAATTTTATTTGTTATTCCTGTTATTATTTGATTTGACCAGAGTGACAGAGATAAAGGGAAAGTAAGAAAATCAGTGGCCAAGTCTAGGATTCAAACCATGATTAGCTATGTGGAAGTCCAGTGCCTTTACCACCATGCCACCTGCCAACCCATAGAATGTACTGTTAAAATTCATAGACTAGATTTCTTTTTCTTTTGGCCTCAAAAATTTGGAATTGAAAGATCAAGTAACTTCCTCAGTTTTAACACTTGAAAGTCGTTTCAGAATTGTGTAAGGAGGTTAGTCAAAGAGAAATGTTGATGTAGATAAATACTACTTTGTGTTTTGCACTGTTTTTCAACTCACTTCATTTTACTACTGTAATTATAAGTGTATTATTTAGAAAACCCCAGTGGTATAGTTCCAATTTGTAAATTACGTCATTTTGATAAATTTTGAAGATTGAGATAAAACTAATGAAAAATATTCTTCATTATTTAGAAGAGACTTAGGTGAAATTTTTCATTTTTGACCTTTGGAAATGTTCATGTGGTATAATTATAAGGGCTTTTTGCATATGTCATTATTTCATCACTAATTGTTATTTTATGCTTATTCATTAGATGAGAACTAAGTGCCAAGTTTTCAATGAATAAAGTGGAACAAATGTAAGAATATTTTAGAACTCTTCTTTGTTACTCTTTAATTAAAAAGATACTTTCTTGCTTTTTGGTACACTTAAAAATAGATATTTATATGTTGATATATAGTATATAATACAATATGTGTTATATATACATAACATGTATTATATACATAATGTTTAATGCAATATACATACATGTAATAATGTATTAGATGTACAATATATGTACATGTTACACATATATGCATAATATATCATATGTAAATAGCTATTTGATATTTATTGCATAATTATGTTGATTATAAAATCTATATATTACTTAGAATATATATATAATGTACTATAATGTGTATTTTATATGTTATTTTTTGAATACTATGTTCATATATGCATGCACACACATTAAAACTCTTCGATGATGTGTCACACTATCCAGCTAGATGATACATATTTCATATTATTTTTAACCAAAAGGTAAGTTTTATAATTTGAATTTATTTGCCACAGGCTAAAAATTGAAAGTATGATAAGTAATTTTTAAGTATTTTACATAACAGGTGGTTTTATGTTTTTAAAAAACTTTTGTCAAATCTCTTATGAAAACATTTTTCTGATTCCTAAATGAAGTATTTGCAGAGCTTCCATGACCTCTTAAGGAATTAATTTTCCTAGTGTACTACTAACAATATTTTTGTAAAGGTTTCTAAAAATATATTCCTTAGGGTATAATACTCTTGGATGAATTATTATGAGTTTGTATTATAATTTGGAAAAGTTTGAGGAAGTCTAGGGTGGAGAATTCTGCCATCTGATATCTAACACTTCAAGAGATACTCAGTATTAGACATTTTTACTTTAAAAGAAATCATCTCTGTAAATTTTTATTTTTGTGGGCCTACATTAGAACTCATTTTCATAAACTGTTTAAGATAAATTATGCAGCAATTATCAAACCTTCAACTGTTTTTGATAGAAAAAAAATTGTGTAGTGTTGTTAATCATCTTTCTTACAATTTTTATGTATATTTTCATAAAAATGATTGTTCAACTTGAAAAATATATTAAATTGAAGAAATATTACAACATTAAAAAAAAGAAATGGATGCAGAATCATTCAAAGAAAATCACTTACTTTCTTAAGAATTCATTAACTGCAATAGACTTCATTATCTGTAATTTGGGGACATGAAAACCACTCACTTTAGTAGTTTGTAGTGCCATGTTGGGTCAGGTCAGCCTGTGTTAGTTCTTTTATTTTATTTCAATTTATTTATTTGCATTAATTCACTGTACATCATTACAGCATACAAAATGAGATTTTCCATCCAGAGTATACTGTATATTGTCTCAATCAAGCACATCAACAAACATGTTATTGTCAGTAAATGATCTTCCATTTCTTGTTTTCTGTATGTTTTGCTTTTTTTCCCCCCATCCTTGATTCCCTATCTCTTACCCTCTGCCATCTCCCACTCTCCTCCCATACTGTCTCTGGTATTTATGTTTGCTTTCTATACCGTTTTCCCCCCACATTTTATTGAATGACCAAAGACCCTAATCAATCCAAATACCCTCATAGCAAACACAGGACACACACATTTCCATGAACACAAGTCTAACTTTACACATCCTATAAAGTAGCACCTAACTGGGGCTACATATCCTACTGCAGTCATTGAATAGATACATTTTTTTTTTCGCTATAGGGCGCATGCGCTCGCCAGACAGACAGAGAGAGACATAGAGACAGAAAGTGAGAAATCACCCCCCAGGGGGGATGGCCAC
>NW_006159565.1:224426-225715 GCF_000334495.1 Tupaia belangeri chinensis
TCTTAGTATCTTGTCTTTGTCTGTGGTTTTGGTCAACCTGGCTATAATGTGTCTTGGAGAAGATCTTCTTGGGTTGATTCTATTTGGGGTCCTTTGTATTTCTTGGGACTGGATCTTTGAATGCCTCTCTAGGTTTGGAAAGTTTTGTTGCAGGATTTCATGGAATAGATTATCAATGCCCTTATGGGTCTCTTCACCTTTTTGAATGCCAATTATCCGGATGTTTGGATGTTTGATGGTATCTAGTACTTCTCATATATTATTCTCAATTTTTTGTGCCATTTTCTCATTCTTCATGGTGGATTTTTCTAGGCCAGTCATTTTCTCTTCTACATCTGAGATTCTATTTTCTGTATGATCTAGTCTGCTTTTAATACTTTCAAGGGAGATTTTTGACTTCCTGTATTGTAGACTTCATTTCTAACAGTTCTGTTTGATTCTTTGGTAATGTGTGTAATTCCTCTTTTAGATCTTACAAGAATTTCCTCATCTCCTGGAACTCATGAACTTCTTTCTCCTTTCTCTTTAGCAGTTCATTGTCTCTCTTCTCTACCATCTCTGTTAGCTTGTACATTATGAATGCTCTCAATTCCTTATCAGACATTCCATGATTTTCACTGAACTGCTTGTGGATGAAGAACAGTTACGCTTTTCCCTTGGAGGAGAGGTATTTTCTTGCTTTTCCATATTTCTTTGTATCCAGCAGTGATTTCTTGTCATCTGATGGATGGTGTGTTTCTTTCAAATTCTTGCATTTCAGTCTGAATGTTCAGAAGCAAGCAGAAAGAGGTGATCTAGAATCTCTTTGCCATTCTGTTATGATTGCTGGGGCAGCAGATTCAATAGATATTGAGGAATATTTTAACCCTAATAGTATTTGGATGTTTAGCTACATTGTCCTGAGATCCATCTACAAATGAAATGAAAGGATATTGGAGGTTGGAGAGACAAGAAAAAGGAAAATGAAACAGAGAAAGAGAAAACAAAAAGAGCAAAAAGACAAAAAAATTTAAAAAATTTAAAAATTGTAATTACTGTTCTTTTTTTAAAAAAAAATCACAAAATAGAAAACTGACAAGAAAAAGGAAAATGAAACAGAGAAAGAGAAACAACAACAAAAAGAGCAAAAAGACAAAAAAATTTAAAAAATTAAAAAATTGTAATTACTGTTCTTTTTTTTAAAAAAATCACAAAATAGAAAACCGCGCAGTGCACAAGCACTGCGCGAAAAATCTAGTTCGCTGGAGCCATGTGGAACCTTCTTCTGAAGGCCGGGCTTCTTCTGCCCG
>NW_006159565.1:225763-229314 GCF_000334495.1 Tupaia belangeri chinensis
TTTGTTGGAGGCTGAATTATCAGTAGGAAATCTTCATTCCCTGAAAAATCTAGTTTGCTGGAGCCATGTGGAACTTTCTTCTGAAGGCCCGGCTTCTTCTGCCGCTAACTTGTTTGTTGGAGGCTGAATTATCAGTAGGAAATCTTCATTCCCTGAAAAATCTAGTTTGCTGGAGCCATGTGGAACTTTCTTCTGAAGGCCCGGCTTCTTCTGCCGCTAACTTGTTTGTTGGAGGCTGAATTATCAGTAGGAAATCTTCATTCCCTGAAAAATCTAGTTCACTGGAGCCATGTGGAATCTTCTTCTCTGTTAGTTCTGATATCCACAACCAGACTTGCCTTTTTTTTTTTTTTTTTTTTTTTAATGATGGTGGTGGGGAGGGGGTTTAAGGGAGAGAAGGTTTTGTTTGCCTTTATGTCATCTCAGATGGTTAGAGTTATAAGCAAGAGTCCTAATTTTCTTTTATAGTCTGTATTGCGTACTTCCTTTATACATTTTTAGTCTGGACTATTTCTAGAAGGAACTAATGTGTTTGTTCGTTTGTTTTTAAATTATTTTATTTAACTTTATTTATTAGTTATTCATTTGTTTATTTAAATTTGACCAGAGAGGGACAGAGTGAGAGAGAGAGAGAAAGTGAGAATGCAAGTTGTCAGGTCCAGGACTCGAACCACAGTCGACCATGTGGGAATCCAGCACCCCTAACCACCACACCTCCTGCTGGCCCCAGGAACTTACGTGTTAAACCTTCTAAAAGAATAGCAACACTTGATTTGATGGGAAGCTATGTTTTTAGGGTTTTTTAGGAGTGCCTCATAATTCAAACCTGTTCATCATTATGTGAAAAGTTTAGTTATGCTCAATTTACTTTTACAGTTTATAGAGCATTAATATTTTTAATGTGTTTTATATCCTCTTAATTATTTTGGCATTTTATTTACTCTTGTTTCCTCTTGAGTTGTACCTATGTGAATTCTTTACAGTATTAGGAATAGAAATACATCATATTTCTGCAGAAAAGGAAGTCAAGTAATGTTTCTAATATTTTTATGATGATACACATCACTTTTGCTTTTTTATGAGAGGTTTTTGCTCTAGGGCACATGTGCTTGCCAGACAGACAGAGAGAGACCGAGAGCTAGAAAGCAAGAAATCCCCCTCCCCCCCGCAGTGGGGATAGCCACACTGCAATCCATTTTCCTCTTGGGATCTTGGGCATGCACGCTCACGTGGCCGGCGTGAGTTTAAGCCACTGGTTCTGGGACTTGAACCGCAGTCGGCTACATGGGAGTCCAGTGACTTAGCCATTATGCTAACTGCTGGTCCCACTTTTGCTTTCTTTCTGATGGAACAAATGTACTGTTTCGTTAGGAAATAGCTTATACCAACTTAGAGAGTCAGATATGTGCCACCTTTCAGGGATCCTAGCTCAGAGCCTGTTATCCCCTAGAATAAGGATGAGTTGTTATCTTCCATGTGTTATTTGCACATTATCCCTGTTGATACCCACCACTGTTATGATAAGGCTCTTAACTTTCCTATGTTGCATAATTTATTAGCCTGGGATTTTTCTACCAGCAAATATTTCCTTTTCCCAGCACATCTTGAGAATTTCCTGTGCATTTCTTCTCCTAGATCATCGTTAAATAAGACCATGTTAGCGCCTAATACTACAGTTAAAATGACTGTTTCTAGAAAACAAATTTCTTATTTTATGCAATCTTTAGCTAATTCTTAGTTACTGAGTATTTTTCCTTATTCTAATGGTAATTTTCTTTGTGTGTGTGTGTGTGTGTGTGTGTGTGTGTGTGATCTTTCAATTTAATGAAGAAGCCTACCAGGGGTACTTAAAGAGCCAAATTCAGTTACAGTTTTAGGCCCTTTCTTGTCAAAATGTAATTTATTTTTCAAAGTGTTTCTTTTTCTCCTGTCATTCCTTTCTTTTTCTTTTTTTTTTAAGCTGATTTATTTCTTCCATGAGAGAGAAACAGAGACACCCCCAAGAAGGTCTTAATACCGTGATCCTCTCTCAGTCTCAGAGACCTGGATCATGAGTACACATCCAATGTGCTTTAAGGAGGTTCTGAGATGTGAAACTAGGACCTTTACCATGTGAGTCCAGCTGTATTACAATGGTACCACTATTTGGCATTCCAAGTGTTTTAGTCAGGTATTTATAGTTTTGTTTAGTCTTCTTTTATGTTTTCCCCTAGAAGATAGGATGATACCCCATGTTGATATGAGGTAGAAACATTTTTTTAAGGGTGAATAATTTATTATTATTATTTCAGGAGAGAAAAATACTGATACATGTTTAAAAAAATTTTTTTTAAGATATTTTGTCATAGGACATGTGTGCTCACTGGAGAGAGACATGGACAGAGAGTAGGAAAGTGAGAAATCATCCCCTAGCAGGATATGACCATGTCACAGACCCTTTATTATCCTCCATTATCCTCTTGGAATTTTGGACACACACTCACACCCTGTGTGCTTTTTCAAGCTATAGAGACCAGGACTTGAACCATGGTTGGTCATGTGGGAATTCAGTGTTTTAGCCACCACATTAATGCTGGTACCTTGTTAAAATTTTTTGAAGTATGAGCCCTTCTGTCTAATAATTGCACTTCTGGGAATTTGTGGTAGGAAGTGAGTGATAGCCACAACAATATTATTGGGCTATTGAAAAAGTCATAATGCATTTTTGCACTGAAAAACATAGAGGAAAAAAGTTATGACTTTTCCAACATCCCAATAGTTAACATTTGTTTACTTCTTGCTATTTTTGGGGCATTATTTTAAGCATTTTACTTATATATTACCTCATATAATTTAACCATGCAGAAAATCGAATCTCGTATGTTGAAGGTAAAACCTCTGATCTAGAAAAAACAACCAAAAAAAAAACCTGAGAAAATAACCCCCCAAAAATGAGAATACTATACGAGAAATACTAGACAGCATTAAGCGCTCAAACACTTGGATAATTGGTATCCCAGAAGGTGAGGAAACTAATAAAGGCATTGATAATCTATTCCATGAAATCTTGGAAGAAAACTTTACAAATCTAAAGAGGTATTTAAATATCCAGACCCAAGATATACAAATGACCCCTAATAGAATCAACCCAAGAAGACCTTCTCCAAGGCACATCATAGCCAGACTGGTCAAGTCTACAAAGACAAGATACTTAAATTGGCAAGAGAGAAACGTCAGGTTACTTATAAAGGTTATCCTATCAGGCTAACCTCAGATCTCTCATCAGAAACAATGCGAGCAAGAAAAGAATGGCAAAATATATTCAAAGTGTTAAGTGAAAATCAGTTTCAACCAAGAATACTATACCCAACAAGATTACCTTTCATATGGAAAGAAGAATAAAACCATTTTCAGATAAACAAGACTTGAAAGAATTTGCCAGTAGCAGACCCACTTTTCAAGGAATTCTGAAAGGAGTGCTTGACCAGTGAAACTAAAGATACATACAGAAATAAGAGAACAAAAGGCAACCAAGAAAATGACCAATTTAATGCTAGGGACAAGAAATATCA
>NW_006159565.1:230392-236542 GCF_000334495.1 Tupaia belangeri chinensis
CTTGAGAAAGACTTTGAAGGAAGAAAAAGAGACTGATCTTTGCTAGCAGATGGTATATCACAGAATACTTGGGAGGCAGAGCTGAATTGAGAAGGTTTATGTGTGACTTGTGTGCTGGGCATTTGCTTTTCAACAATTTGAGTAGTTGACATGTAAATATTTTCTCAAAAATATTTAAAAGCATACTGTCTCTGTTATAGAGTCACAAACAAAATTATAAGAAATATTTTGAACATTATCTTTAAAATTCAGTATTTTGAAATTTTGAAAGTTGTTTATCAACTGTCAAGAACTAAGGAGTGTGAGCAAAAAATTTTTTGATATGTAAAGTAAATGTGGAAAAATGTACAAATAAATTAAAATAAAAAAATTAATTTTAAAAGAGAAATATGTAAATATTGTTCTAAAAAAGTAAGTATTATTGTTATTTTGGATAAAAAATTATTTTAGAGAAGAAATTGAAGCACAAAAGATTATGTAACTTGCCTGATATCTCATAGCCAGTGAATGGGGAAGTCAGAATTAGATTTTTTTCTCTAGAGATGTGCATAAACATATATGTAAAAGATTAGTAATCTGGGAGCCAGCTGGTAGTGTTAAGGTGGCTTCATCTTACTGGATATTCAGAAAAGTCATGACATATTGTTTGTGTGCAAAAATACGTCATGACTTTTTCAACCACCCAGTACCATCGCTAACTGTGTGATTATAGTCCTGGACCTGGTGGCTTGAGGAACATGCAGGAGGGAGAGATGGAGGAGAAGGGAATGTGTAGTGACTATTTATCATGGGGACTGCTTTCTCACTTTTCCATCTATTTCCGATGAGTGCATGTGCCCTCTGGGCAAGGAATTTTTTGAATCTACTTGTAGTTGTACAAATAGAAGTTACTATTAACTAAAGAGGAGAGTCATATAATATAATTTTATGAGATTAAAATACCAAGTCTGGGAACCAGAAGATGGTATAATGGTTACGTTGCTGGACTCCCATGTCGTCAACTGTGGTTTGAGTCCTGGACCTGGTGACTTAAATTCATGCCAGGTGCTTGTGCATGTGGGCCCAAAATCCGAAGAAGAGAATGGAGAAGACGGGATTGCAGTGTGGCCAATCCTTCCTGGGGAATGATTTCTCGCTTTCTGTCTCTTTGTTTCTTTGTGTCTCTAATGAGTGCATGTGCCCTATAGCAAAAATCTCTCAAAAAAAAAAAAAATCAAGAATGTTAACCTTTCTAAAACTATGATGCTTTTTTTGTTAAAAAGATATTAATAGATACATTAGACTACCGATATTGTCTATATGAACCAGAAAACCATCCACAGATTATTATTAGTAGTGATTACTTCTAGTTGTTGGAGTTATGGATGATTTCATTTATGCATATGTTTTTCTGTTTTCCAAGTATTTTTCACTGATAATCATATTAGTTAGAAAGAAGGTTATTTAAAATTTCTGTGATGGCAAAGTTTTTGCCTTTATTATATTTTTACTATTGTTTAAGTTAGGCTAGTAAAAATGTCAGATATTAAATACCAAAATATTTTCTGGAGGGACTACATTTACATTTACCCCATCTTTTGACATAGTGAATTTGTAAATAACATAGTTTTAGGATTTTGACAAACAAATTCATAGTTTCACTTTGGGTTCCACCAGAGCTTCTGTATAAGTCCTATCTGGTTCCATTGATTTATTTGTGTGTAGTTTGTTAATTTGATTAAGAACATCATGTTATCTGTTTTCTCTGTTGAACCCCTCAGATGGTTATCTTGTTAGTATAGTGTTAATAATAACAAGGCTACATGTATAATCTCTATATATAAAGAGATTTAACTTGTGTTTTGTGATACAGACTGTACCCGTAATCTTGCCAAGGAAAATCCACTGGATCATAAGAGGATGTTTTGCCTGAATGTTTGAAAATTTTAATATAAACTTCTTAATTTATATCAAGATAGTTGAGGCAAATAGTCTTTTATGCTATAGTTCTAATGTATTACTTAAATTCAGTTTGCTCTGGAAATATCTCAAGTTTTTTCTAATATAAACTGAAAAATTAAGTTAGCTCTTTTACTATTTATCCCTGTCCAAGTGGGCATGTTGATCCTTTGACCAACTTACCAGCACTTAAAGAACTACTTAAGCTTCGATAGCATTTCTGAAATTGCATTTTTTCTGTCTGTTTTCTTGTTTGACCTTGCACAGTCATAATTGTGAGCCGATTAGTTTCCTATGACTACCATAATAAAGTACTACAAATTTAGCAACTTAAAGCATTTATTATTTTGCAAGCTTTGTAGGTCAGTAGTCTATGTATGTATGGTGTAGCTCAACTGTCCCTCTGCTTAGAGTCTCACAGACCCAAACTGAAGGTGCTGGCAGAGTTGTCCAAATTCTTTTTGAAAGGTCTGAGGGTGGATCTGTTTCTAAATTCGTTCACACTGTTTGAATTTAATTCCTTGGTTATAAGACAGAGACTCCCATTTCCTGCTGGCTCTTGAGCAAGGGCTTGACTTTGTTCTTGGAGGCTGCTTGTATTCCTTTTCATGTTTCCATGTGCCCCTTACTAGGAACACGAGCTCAAGTCCCATTCAAAGGAAACTTCTGCTTCCCTTTTGCTACAGTCTCTGCTTGAAGAGCTCATGTGATTAGATTGGGGCCCACCTAGAAAATCTAGGTAACCTGTTTCATTTGCAAAGTCTTATTTGCTTTGTAAAAGAACATATTCATGGGTTCCATGGATTAGAGATCATTTGGAGAAGACATTCTGCACAAGACAGTGATCCTGTTTGTTGTCAGGCATATGAGAAAATTTATTTTATGTGTGTTCTATTGCAGTGAACACCCAGATAGTAAAGGTTAAGTTTTGATACATGAGTTGGAAGACACAGGCTGGAGACTTGTGATAAACATCTGTGGTGGTGGTGTAGGAGTTTAAAGGAGAGTGAAACCAGTGAAGATAAAAAATAGAGAAGACCTTAGAAGGGAAGTAACATGTGAGTGGGCCCTTCAAGAATATTTTGGATTTGAAATTCTAAGTATTAAGGAGTAGTAGGAGGGGGAAAAGTAGTATGAACAAATATGATTATTGTAGGATTGGACTTGATGTTATTCTGTCACAGCAAAGAGGTTATATTGATAGATAAGAAGTTGCATATATTCTAGAAGATATGCAGTTACACAATGTGATTTAGATATGGTTTCCTAAAATGGGAAACTGCTAAGTTTAAGCGAGAGAGTAACATACAGAAATGAGTATTTTGTAAAGATTACTCTTTTGTAAGGATGGAATGAAGGTGGAGAAGGTAGAGATAAGACAGTTGAGCATGGAATACAGGATCTGGACCATCAGCATCAAGTACCTTCTTACTTAGGTAACCTTTAAAATGATGATTTCATAAGACTTTTTATCATTTTAAAGCAAAAGCTTTAAGTGGTTACCTCATTACCACCTTTATTACTGGTGTTGTATTTTGGTTTTACTATCAAAAAGTGTGTGGAAAGATGGAGTACAAGTTTCTTTTAGTGCAAACATTTTTTAAAATCCATGCATAGTTTTTCATAGTATCCATCTTGCTTGAACTTTTTGAAGGACCCTTGTACAGTAAATTCCTTTTTTGAGGATGTTATGTCAAATAAGAGTGATATAGCTTTCTCCTTTGTCACACTTTCAGTGCTTTATATATTTTTCAGATAGCAATCTTTGGAACTCATTCAGTATGCAAAGAATTACTTTTTTCCTATTTGAATATGAAGAGTTGGATTTCAGAAATCTCAGGTTATTTTTTCAAGATCATCTACCATGTCAGTGTCATAGGTAGAAACAAAATTTGAGTCTGATTCTGATCCAGAATGTTATTCATATGGCTATTTTTAGATACAGTTTGAGAGAAACTTCAGACACAAAATTTAAACTAAGCTTAATAATCTGCATGCTAATTATATAAATACTTTTAAAGAAGATATTATATTTATGGCATGAGATAAATACATTGGCTTTCATTGCATATAAGGACTGGTGTCTTGATTATGTCATTGTTCCCAGTGATTATTATGGATCCTGGCTCATAGAGAGAGCCATTAAATGCTTATTAAATTAGTGGTTGATAATTGGGATTACCTGGGTTAACCTTCGAATACTTTCTTATTTTCCTATCTTCTTTAAAGCTGGTAGAGGCTGGAAGGAGAGTTGACAAACTGGGAGATGTTGTCCTGACCCTGAATTACTGATAGAGTTCCACCTTTAAGGTTCATAGTACCCTTTGTAAAACAAGATCTTGTTTTAGAATAATTTTCATATTGATTCTTTTTTGTGGGGGTGAGATTTACAAGATTTATATCAATAACTGTGACTATGCTTTTCTGTGGATATTTGATTAGTTTGTTAAATTCAAAGTAGCATTTTTGACATGACTTCAGTAAAGGTTACAGGCACTCTTTGGCTCTAAAATTTCATTTTAAAGAAAGAGGTCCCTAAGGGCTAGTTTGACTTATTTGATTATATTGTATAGGACTTGGATAATAGTTTTATAAAAACCCTCTTCAAGGCTAATTTGTAATTTAATACAAAGTAGTAAATTGGAAAACCTTTAACATTTGTATCATGAAACAGGTGATGTAGATCAGGATTAAATAAAAGGAGAAAATTTAGGGATCACATTTGAATTAGAGATGACAGTATTTGTGTATTTCTGACAAAACTTAAAGGAGAGAAATCTGAAAAACACTGTATATAATTGATCTGAATGATGTAATTGTTAAAGAGCCACCAAGTACTGGAACAGCATTTGTAAATCATAAATGAAAAAGCTTATTTTCTTCCATTAGTAGATAATAAAGTCTTTTTTGTGTAGAAGTATAATCTTTGCTGATACAGAACTTCTAAGCTAGTGGGAGATGGGACACACAGACACAGAGCATACTTTTCCTTGGTATCTCCCCAGAGGTTTAGCAAGAACATAGACATGTTTAATACAGAGTAGGTTATCACTGAATGTTGAATTAGTAAATGAAAATGACCCTACTCCTAACTTTGTCTGCATGGTGGAAAGCTACTGATCTTTCAAGGTTTAACTAGGACACATAGGACGACATGCAGAAATATTTTGACTCTTCACCAACTTTATCCCCTAAGGTATGAAGAGTGTGCTTCTGTCCTAGCACTTAAAACACCTCAGTGGGCATTGTGCACCAGAATGAGTGTAGGATGGGTAAGTCTTGGACTCTCATCCTCCCAGAGTAGAAGATACCAGAATTATCAAGTATTGAGTATAAGTAACATGTACTGCTTATCAACCATTATGCTTTTCATTTGCAGCAATAGAAAACCTTTTTTTTCTTTTTAGCTAGTTAGAAAATAAAAGCAAAGGAAAACTAGGAGCCTTTAGTTTAGACAGGAATCATTTCTATTCCATGAATAATGACAGATTTGTCTGCTCATTGCTCAGCCCCTAGCCCTCACCACATCACCATGTTCTTTGCTTTAGTAGGTGCCTAATGAAAGTTTAGGAATATGGTGGAGAAAATAGTCCAGCTCAAAGAAAACTTTTGTTGTACTTTTTATAAATAATTCTACTTATTATTTTTGTTTACTGTTTTGAATTTCCATGTATAAATCATTTCACTAGCTTTGTCTAATGATGGGCATGTGAGTTTTTAGAACAAAGCTGACTCACCTTCATGGCACAGGGTTATAACATTGTCTTGTGTTCTATTGTTCAAAAAATGTGTAATCCTCCCTTCTGCTAGCTGATTTGTTCAGCAAATGTTTACTGAATAGTTATTATAAGCCAGAAACTATTCTAGGTACTGGTATTAACCAAGTCAGTTATGATACCTACATTTATAGATAGTATAGTCCAGTAGAGAAAACAGGTAATTAAACAAATATTTAACAGGAGAATGTGATCAGAACTATCATGGGGATATGCAGAGGACAAAGAGGTTTAAGAAAAGAGATTATAATGTTAAAATTGAAACTCTTTTTTTTCTGGAGAGGTTTTTACTATAGGGCATGTGCGCTTGCCAGAAAGACAGAGACATAGAGACAGGAAGCGAGAAATCACCCCCCGGGGGGGGGGATGGCCATGCCGCAATCCCTTCTCCTCCGTTCTCCTCTTGGGATCTTGGGCACGCACGCACATGTGCCCG
>NW_006159565.1:236958-254214 GCF_000334495.1 Tupaia belangeri chinensis
AGCGAGAAATCACCCCCCGGGGGGGGATGGCCACACCACATTCCCTTCTCCTCCTTTCTCCTCTCGGGATCTTGGGCACACATGCACATGTGCTCGGAGTGAGTTTAAGCCACTGGGTCCGGGACTCAAACTGTGGTCGACTACATGGGAGTCCAGTGACATAGCCATTATGCTAACTGCTGGTCCCCAAATTGAAACTCTTTAAAGACAGGTAGTTCTATAAAGAAAAAGTTAAATAGAATCTAATTCCAAAGACAGGGTTGTTGATCTCTAGGAAGACTTTATAAAGTAGTCACTAGGAAAAAGTAAAACTGTCAGTGTTGTTATTAAAATACATTTTGGGTATATGTTATGAAAAGAAAACTGAATAGACATTTGAATTTAAAACAGATGAAAATAAAGAATTAATATTTTTCTACATATTTATTAGGGGAAATATCTGATAGAGGAGGTAAATGCTTACATTTTTTGCCACTGAGTAGATATACTTTATAGAAGTGCTTATCAAACTGTAGTGAAGAACCAATTTCTTTTCCCATTTTTAAAAGTGTTGTCATCCAGAGCAGGCTAACTAGTGCTTTTTCTGCACATGACTAGTATGTTGCTGGTTCTACATAGAATCCAGAATGGAATATGCCCTAATCAAGAAAACAAATTGAGGCTTGCTCTGTGGTGTAGGGGTAATGCACTGCTCAAGAAAAATGAGATACTCCATGGTGACTGCAGTTCAAGTCTTCAGCGTATAAGCCTGAAACATACCTTGCCAGTGAATGCCCAGGATCCAGTGGGTTTGCACACTGGATGAAAGGGATCACGGTATCACAGACTTGGGGAGGATGTTTACCTCTAGAGTTTCACATGTGCCTACACATTCTCTATAATGAATAAATAAAAATAATTGTCATCAGGAACCAGCAGATAGTGTATTGGCTATGTCGCTGGACTCCCATGTAGTCGACGACGATTTGAGTCCAGACCTGGTGACTTAAACTCACATCAGGCGCATGTGCGTGAGTGCCCAAGATCCAGAGAGGAGAATGGAGGAGAAGGGATTGAGGCATGGCCATCCCCTCTGGGGGAATGATTTCTCACTTTCTGTCTCTCTATCTCTCTCTGTCTTTCTGGGAAGCACACACACCCTATAGCAAAAACCTCCCTCCCAAAAATAATAATAAACATTGTCATCACTTAAAAATAAAGTCAAAACGAAAGAAGAAGAAATTCACTGACATGGACAGCAAAGTCAAAATGCTGTGAAATTTCTAAGTACTTACTCATAATTTCTGTGTTCATTTTTTCTGGGACCAGTGACAGTGTGGACTGTCAATAGCTTGTGGTAACACTTTGAGTGGCAATTCTGTGTTGTAACTAGGTTGACTAATTATTTTTTTCTTTCACCAGAGAGAGCACGTAGTTGTCAGAGAGAGACAGAAACAGAGACAGAGACAGAAAGAGAGAGAGAGAGAGAGAGCAAATAAGCACCTGTCATGGCATATGGTCATGGCACAATCTCTTTTCCTCTATTTCTCCATCCTTTGAGAATTTGGAGCACACACACACACACACATGTGCCTGGAGTGTTTCTCAAGCTGCAGGGTCTGGCACTTGAACTGTACAGTTGACCATGTGTGGTACAGCTGCCTTAACCATCATACCACAATCTGGCTGTAATTTTTAAATTCTGTGTTCTGTCAGATAATTCAAGCCTTTTCTAATGTTATCAATACCAAGTCTTGTGGGTTGTATATGTGATTTTCTACATATCTACATGTTAAACATTACTGCAATTATGAGAACAGCCTCTTCTGTGAATTTATGACTTGCTGTCTGTACAGTCTCCTTTGAGTCTGAATTCTCATCCTTGGCCCATGATTTCATTCTTGGGAATAAAAGCCTGCAGTGCTTGGCCTGAGTCAGCACCTTAGCTGACAACATTGATTGAGTCATTCATTGACAACATTGATTGATTTATTCATTCAAATATTGCCTGAGAAGATGACATTTGCTCAAAGACCTACAGCAAGAAAGAGAATGAACTAAGTGGATTTGCGAGTGGAAGAACTTTTCAGAAAAAAGAAATAGCGGGGACCAGCAGTTGGCATAATGGCTATGTTGCTAGACTCCCATGTAGTCGATCGTGGTTTGAGTCCCAGAACCAGTGGCTTAAACTCATGCTGGGCACGTGTGCATGCGTGCCCAAGATCCCAAGAGAAGAATGGTGGAGAAGGGATTGCGGTGTGGCCATCCCCCCAGGGGGTGATTTCTCAATTTTTGTCTGTCTCTGTCTCACACCCCAAAAAAAAAAACCCCCAAAAAAAAAAAAAAAAAAAAAAAAAGGAAATACCAAAATTTGGGACCAGCAGTTGGAGTAACAGCTATGTTGCTAGACTCCCATATAGTCGACTGTGGTTCAAGTCCCGGACCTGGTGGCTTAAACTCACACTGGGAGCATGTGCATGCATGCCCAGGATCCCAAGGGGAGGATGGAAGAGAAGGGATTGCAGCATGGCCATCCTTCCCAGGGGGTGGTTTCTCGCTTTCTGTCTCTCTGTTTCTCTTTGTCTTTGTGGTGAGCACACACACCCTATAGAAAAAACCTTTCCCCCCCAAAAAAGAAAGAAAGATAAAGAAAAATTGCTTGAGACGTGAGAGATGAAGTCAGGAGCACCAGGTTGCATAGGACCTTCTAGAGTATTATTTGGAGATGACATACCATTGGAGAAATTTGAGTCAAGATAGAAATGACAAAGCCCTACTTAGTGTTTTAACAAAATTACACTGTTTGCTGTGTTGAGAATAGTATGAAGAGGGCAAGGATGGAAGCCAGGAGATTAATTAGGAAGCTGTTTAAATGATACAAGCAAAAGATGTGATAATTGGATCAGGAGGTAACTGTAGAGATAGTGGGAGGTATAGAATTTTGATGAGTGTGTTGTGTGTATGTATGCAAATATAAATGAGAGATTGTACTAGTGTGAAAATATGGGAGAAAAAGGGAAGAGAGACAGGTGTTTTTTTTTGTTTTTTTGTTTTTTTTTTTTAAATTAAAAATTGTTTTTTAGGACCAGCAGATGGAGTAATGATTACATTGCTGGGCTCCCACATAGATAACCGTGGCTTTAGTCCTGGACCTGGTAGCTTCAAACTCACACTGGGCACATGTGTGTGCATGTCCAAAACCCCAAGAAGAGAATGGAGAAGGGATTGTGGCATGGCCATCCCCCTTGGCAGGGGGGGGTGATTTCTCACTCTCTGTCTCTCTGGCAAGTGCACATGACCTACAGCAAAAAACAAAAAAAAAAAGGTTTTTGAAGTTTGTATTTATTTCTTGAGAGAATTGTGTACCCTTAAAAGAGTATTGCCACAGCATGAGCCTTCCCTCTGCTTCCCAGCCAGTAAGGATTATGGACATACCTGGAATGTTTGGGTTGCACCTGAAACCAATCCTGGGATTCTCATGTGGCTTCAGTATTGTACAGGGGTACCCCACTGTCTGTGCTATTGTGACTTGGCCTCAGGATATATTTTAAAGGTTGTGCCAGTAGGATTTGATGACAGATAGGGTTGACTAGGAAGAGAGAAAGAATTTCTGTGCATGTATGTCCTTTATGTAAAAGAAGGAAGTTGAGGATAGCCTTATCAGGTTGACATGAGAAGTTGTGTTTTCATATGTTGTAATGGGAAAACCGAGAATAGTACGTTTGAGAGGTTTGTTTCAGATAGGTCCACTTTGTGATGTCTTAGATAGCCAGGTGGAACTATTGAAAGGCATTTGAATATACAAATCTGAAGTTATGCTGTGTAGAGGTTCAAATTAATAAACAACTTGAGAAGTAGTTACCCAACAAAAAGTTTAAAAATGACAGGAGCAGATGAAATCATTAAGGGAATAAGTATACATAGATAAGAAAAAGATCCCTAGAACTGAACACTGAGGCTCTCTATGCTTAGTGATCTGGGTGTATAAAGAGGAACAGCAGAGAAGGCTGCAATTAAATTACCAGAGCAATAGCAGGAAACCACAAGAGTATGGCTTTGTGGAAGCTGTGGAAAGAAAGTTGGACTTTTATGCAATACGTCTCACACCTTGAACAAGTCCTCTCTGTTCCTAAGGTGGATCTGACTCCTCTTCTCACCTTTCTTATTTTCTGGGAGATTGATGATAGTGCATTTACAGTTACATTTTTATTTTTATTATTATTTTTTTGAGAGATTTTCACTGTAGGGCGCGTGCGCTCGCCAGACAGACTGAGAGAGACATAGAGACAGAAAGCGAGAAATCACCCCCCAGGGGGGATGGTCACGCCGCAATCCCTTCTCCTCCATTCTCCTCTCGGGATCTTGGGCACGCACGCACACACGCCCAGCGTGAGTTTTAAGCCACTGGGTCCGGGACACGAACCATGGTCGACTACGTGGGAGTCCAGCGACATAGCCATTACGCTAACTGCTGGTTCCCTATTATTTATTTTTTTTTGAGAAAGACTTTTTACTATATTGTGTGTGAACTTGTTGGAGAGACAGAAGGCAAGAAATTACTCCCTGGGGAGGATGACTATGCTGCACTCTCTTCCATTCTCCTCTCCGGATTTGGAACACACATGCACATGTGCCTGGAGTGACTTTGAAGCCACTGATTCTGGGATTTGAATCATGGTAGTAGGGTATGTGGTAGTCCAGCAATGCAACTATTTCGCCATCTGCTGATCCTAGTGTATTTACTTAGTAAGTGGTTTATAATGTGATAGGCTGTTAAGAGAGATGAACTTAATATGTCTTCCAGCACCACCATCCTGGAGATGTTTGTTTCTTTGCATATTTTTGGAGTTCTATATGTATGATACCCTTCTGATTGCAAAGGCTTCTACTTAATTCTCCTTAGTTCTTTTTTCTTTTTCAGTAGAATCCTGTTTCTAGGGAGAGGGACAGGAAACAAAGCATTAATGGCACAAAGAGGTGTGGCATTATCTGTTGAAGATATTTCGTTGTTTAGTCAACAGTACTAGGGAGAAATATTCACCTGTTGAAATATCTATTTTGTAAGACAAATAATAATGTGATTGAATGTATGGAAGAAAATGAAATGAAAAAAAAAAAAGATGGAGGTGGCACCCACAAAAAAAAAAAAAAAGAATTCTGTTTCTAATGGAAATATGACTGATATCAACTCAATGCCATATTTAGAATTGATCTTCCGACTTTCCTTGAATGCCCTGTTATCGTCTGTTAGTTGCTTTGTAAAAGGTTTCTTCTGCCTGAAAGTGCCTATTTTTTTAATCAATAAAAAGTTACCAGTTTAAATGTAATAATATGTCCTATGTAATTTTGTCACTTAAATACAATTGAAATTTTACCAAGGGCTTAAAGTTGGTTGGACATGCAGATTAATGAAATAATATATCTTTGTTCTCAAATAATTCATGCTTCGGTCTTCAAAGGATTTGTTTTTACCAATCAGGTTTACATTGTGGGATTTACTATGAATTTTCCCCCTATGATTTGATAAAATTTTAGTCATTGTTTTTAGATTGAAATTTTATCAGCCCCCTTTTATAGCACATTTTCCACATATATAGTGACTATGGGTATTGCATATATGTGTGTGTATATATAATGTTTTTTCATTGCAGATATTTGATGGAATTTTTATTTTTAGTTATGTTTTTTCTCCATTGCTTTGCTTGGGAACACTGGATGAAATGACTACTTTCATTTCTCTTTCACTATCATGATTGTTTCTTGCATTCCCATTTATTTTTGTCAAGTTTTCCCTTATGCCATCAATCTGTCTCATTTGTATACTGGTTCTCTTTCTATTTTCACAGCTGCAGAGTCATGGATGGTCTTTTATTTGGTTAGTTTTCATTCTTGATACATATACAAAACAGTAGATTATGCATTTATGAATCTTAGCTGTGTCTGTTTTTTTTTTTTTTTGAGAGGTTTTTTGCTATAGAGTACACGCGCTCGCCAGACAGAGACAGAGAGACAGAAAGCGAGAAATCACCCCTCCAGGGGGGATGGCCACGCTGCAATCCCTTATCCTCCGTTCTCCTCTCGGGATCTTGGGCACGCATGCACGCACACGTGCCCGGCATGAGTTTAAGCCACCGGATCCGGGACTCGAACCGCAGTCGACTACGTGGGAGTCCAGCGACATGGCCATTACGCTAACTACTGGTCCCTGAATCTTAGCTATGTCTTATAGATTTAGTTTTATATTATTAAGATAGTTGTCATTTGGGTAGCTCATGAAAACTTTTTCCTTGAGATTCGCTCTGCTTACCTTTCATAATGTTCAGGTGGCAGGCTGTTAGTTAACTTTCTATAAATCTATCTTTAGTTTCAGTATCATATAATTATTGTCTTGTTAGAAAAGTCATGATGTATTTTTTTCTATGCAAAAATGTATCATGACTTTTCCAACAACCCAATATATAACTACTGTTATTATTTCTGCTTTGGATGTTGCAAGTGGTCACGAACCCAGTTATTTTGGCATATAGGTGATTCTGTATCTTAAAGTGATTGCGTTTCTCTTTTATAAAATTTTGTTACGCACATATATGTGTTAGCTTGTCTATTTAGCAGATGTTTACTAAGTATCCACAGTGTATTAGGCACTGTTTTAAGTAAGGGGAATATTATAATGAATAAGAATTACATTCTATCTTGGAAGACAGACAATAAGAAAGTAAATAAAACACATTATAGAGCAACAAATAGTGCTAAGTACTATAAAAAGAATCAAATAGGGTGTGAAGATGGACCTGAAGGCATGGGTTGGGTTGTGATCAGTGACGTTTTCTTGGCGAAGGTGACATTTAAGCAGACACCTCATTGATATGGTGGAATAAAGGGTAGTTTTGGTAAGGGAGCAAGAGACCCTGAGGCAGAACTAGATTGTTCTGAGTGTCTGAGGGACAGCAAGATAGTTAAAGTGGTTAGATGATAGCAACTAGGGAGTAAGTAATAGGAAGTAAGATTGGAGAGCTAGTAGGTGTGAACCAAGGGTCTTTCAGGGTATAGTTAAGTGTCTGTCCTATATTTTATGTGTAAGAGAATACCATGGAGGGTTTTGAGTAGAGTAGGTATGTGAGCTTTTTTGTATTTGTTAAAATAAAAAATCACTTTTTGCTGACTGGAGAATCAGCATTGTAAGAGAGAATTTAGAGACTCCTATAGCAGTCTTTCTAAGCAAAGAAGAAGGCTTAGACTACAGGGGCTACCCTGAAAATGGTGAGAAGTGTCAGGACCTGGGGTATGTTTTTGAAGGTGGAGGAGACAGACTGTTAATGGATTAGGTCTAGAATCCGAGAGAAAGAGGAAAACTCTAGGTTTTTGCCCAGAGCAGCGGGATGAATGGTGGTGGTATTTACCAAGGAGTGGAAGATTCAGAACCAGGTTCAGAGGTTAAATTTTGATGATCCATTCTGAGCTTTTCTATGACTCTTCCTCATCTCCCTTCTCTTTCTTTTGAGGCAGTGACAGGTTTAAGGGCTGAAGAGGGAGCATCCAGTAGAGGTTAAGGGGCAGTGAGACTGATAGCTAGTGAAGTAGCCTGCATAATTGATAAGTTGTTTATATACAGGGGATTGAGCAAGTAAGTATATATATTGAAGATAAAGAGTACCAGGTTTATCAGTGACAGAGACTTATATAGAAAGGAGAAAGATTTTTAAAGCCTCAAGGAGTTAGACTGGAATTGGAAGTATTAATATAAAACTTATAGGTTTGGAAATATAACTACCTAGATACAGAAAAGGGATGTGAGTGCGCGCGCTCACACACACACACACACACACACACAGACACACAGACACACACACACACACACACACACACACTGAGGAGGCGTAGGAGCAGATGATCACCTGTCGGCAATGAGTATATTATTTAGTATATCTAACCAAGTGTTTTCTTGGATAGTAAATTCCATCTTCTAAAAAAGAAACCACATTTGTTCCATCATCCTCTTTAGCAAATGTATCCATCATCATTATTCTTTGGAAGCAAGTTTCTGACATAGTGGCTCATCCCCCCTAAATACTACAGTGTATTTCCCTAAAACAAGAACACTCACCTACATGACTGCAATATAGCTATATATCTGAATCAGAAAATCAACAGTAACATATCATTGCCAATCCTATCCACAGATACAGCCTTGGGACATAGTCCCACAAAATATTAATCAATTAAAGAGAGAAAACTGGTGACCAAGTGATCAAGGCTAACATTCCCTGTGGTATATATTGATAACATCTGTCTTCTGATGAGACATACTGAGAACAGTATCATTTCAGTGGTACTCCTGGCAAGATCCTATCCTGAGTTTGAATATTAGGCAATGTCTAATATTGTGAAAGGCCTGGCCTCTTTAGAATTGTCAATATCATGAAGATGGGAGAAGACTAAGAAACTGTTAAAGACAGAAACAGTAGACATAGCAACAAGAAGCAACATATGGATTCAGGAAGAGAAAGTAAAAAGAGATGTTGTTGAGACAGTTGTTGAAATGTGACTAGAATCTGTGGTAAAATGTTAACATTTGAGAAATTTGGTACAGGTGATCCAGTTCTTTATAGTATTTTTACAGATTTTCTCTAAATTTGAAATCATTTCAGAATGACTTAATAAAAATGTAGTTCTCTTTTGGGTTTTAGATGTCTAACAGACAGCAAGTGGATATTTGAGTGGAATTTACATAGAGGAGTGTAGATTTCCATGGAGAGTTGTAACTAGAAATTATTTTAGGATTTATCATTGCAAAACTGACATTTAAAATGAGGTCAGGTCAACATAGTTTAGTTTTTCTCATAAACCATGTTCTGCTATTGGGTTGTTAAAAAAGTCATGATGCAGTTTTGCATAGAAAAACATAGAAAATATGTCATGACCTTCCTGACAACATAACATATGTATGTAGGTGAGGTGGGCTACAGAGTTTAATCAGTATTGGGGTTTCCAAGTGTCTCATAGAGAGAGAGAGAGTTTGACTTAGGGTGCTTTTCAGAGCATAATTACAGTAATAAACAATGGAATCTGAACTGTAAAGAGATTGAGGTAGGACAAAATTGGAGAGATGAGCAGTAAAGATAATTTTAATAGTATAGATTGACATTCTTGATGGAGGTCAGTTCATATTTGGTCCATGTTAGCTAAACTGCTCTGTTGCATAGCTCTAGTTACACAGTGCAGTGACCCTGCACAACTGAGTGAATAAACCAAGGGTTTGGTGGAATAACTGAGCTTGGGGTTTGGTCAGGATTTCTAGAATATGATCAAGGACTGAGTTGAAAAGGTCTTCAGAAATGATTAAAGATTTGAGAGATTAGCATGATTGATGAATCACTTGTGTAAATATTGAATAATATCAGCATTTGTGATGGTATGAAAAAGGCAGTGCCTATCAATACTAAAATTTTCATCAGAGAGGGTAAGGGGTGTCCAGTAGGTAAACAGCTCATTTCAGCAAGAAATAATGTAGAATGGTTTGGTCAGCAGTATAATGACCTCGTAAAATTATCAGTAGAATTTGTGAATATGTTACCTTGTGTGATAAAAGAGACTTTTCAGATGTGATAAGGGTCTTTTCAGATGTGATTAAGTATCTTAAAATGGGGATATTATTCTGGGTTATTTGGGTAGATCAAATATAATCACAAAGGTATTATAAAATGAAGCAAGAGAGTTAGAGTCAGAGAAGGATATGTGATAGAAGCACAGTTGAAGAGAGGTTTTTGTTTTGTTTTGTTTTGTTTTTGAGAGGTTTTTGCTATAGGGCATGTGGGCTTGCCAGAAAGACAGAGAGACAGAAAACGAGAAATCACGCCCCCCCACCCCAGGGGGGATGGCCACACCACAATCCCTTCTCCTCCATTCTCCTTTCCGGATCTTGGGCATGCACGCACAAACGCCCAGCGTGAGTTTAATCCACCGGGTCTGGGACTTGACTACATGGGAGTTCAGTGACATAGCCATTAGGCTAACTGCTGTAACCGAAGAAAGTTTCGAAGATGCTATGTTGCCTGCTTTAAAGATGGAGGAAAAATCCTTTAGAAGCTGGAAAATGCAAGGAGAGGGATTCCTCCATGGAGCCTCCAGAAGGAATGCAGCCCTGCTGACACCTTGACTTTTAGTCTAGTGGAATCTATTCCATATTTCTGACCTCAAAAACCATAAGATAATGAATTTTTGTTGTTTTAAGCTAGTGGGTTTGTGGTAATTTGTTATAGCATCAACAGAAAACAACTACAAATGGTTCGACACTATTTCTTCAAGTTTGCAGAAAGTTTTGAGTGAGGAAATAGTCTGGAATCAGCCATAGCATACTGTCTTTAAAGCTACTAGCATATGGTGTTGAGATAAATGTAGCCTGAAGCTCTTTACAAGGACTTTAGGAAACAGCCTGGCTTCATTTAAAGAGAAGAGATGATAGAATGACTTGGAGGAGAAACTGAGAGTGTTGGGCATGATAGACACTAAATTCTTGTGGGCATAGTTTTAAGTTATGGAGGTTCTAGTTAGAATTTTAATCTTTTACTGCACATGAAAAGTTATATGGTATTAAGGTAGTGACAGGTAACTTAGATTGCTCAACGTCCTTGTTGTGACTGAAACTTAAGCAAATTAAATCAGTAATATAAGGCATAATGAAACCTTGGGAAGGTGAATGATCGGTTTATTTTTGACTCCTTTCTTGGGATTGATCTGTAGACAATGTGCAGTGGTGAGGTACATCAAGTCTTGACTTAGTATGATCAGCAGCTCCTACTCTTCAAGTGGTTTGTCTAGTCCAACCTGCGACCTTAATTTTATAGAACTGGAAGGCACCTTATTGGATATAGACATATATGAAGATCCTTTTCAAAGCCATGGTGAAATCACTACAATTCTACTCTCAGATATTCAGCTACTGTATTACACTAAAGAAAAATAACGGTAAAACTTCTTTGAAGATTGTCTTCATTTTACGCCTGATTTTAATCCATATTATAGAGATGAAATAATATATAAAGAACAAAACAAAAATTATTCACTCAGAAAATTATGCTCAGAAATAATGAGTATTCAGAGGCTGGTAGGTGATGTAGTGGTTAAGGTGCTGAACTCCCACATGGCTGACTATGGTTTGAGTCCCAGACAGACCTGGAAGCCTTTTCTTTCCCTTTCTCTCTCTCTGTCTCTTTTTGGTCAAATTAAACAAATAATGATGATAATAAATGAAATAAAATAATTCTTAAAAAAATTAATACATTTGGAAAAAAAGAAGTAACAAGCATTTTATTGTGGCATATTTGACAGTTTAGCATAGTTGAAATCAGACTGTAAGTACAATTCTTTGTTTTGCTTTTTACTATCTTATTATTTTCCCTTTTTACATTATTTATGAGCAACATTTTAGTGCAAAATATTATTATCCCATCATGCAAAATATGTCATATGATGGTATTGTAGTTTCAGAATTCTAATTTTTCACTATTATGTGATAAATGTCTTTCTAAATAAAATTATGTACTTTGAAGTATACCTTAGTATAGAGTTCTAAGAACTGATAAGTAGATGAAATATTAAGAACTTTTAAAGACTCTTGAAAAATATTGTTATATTCCCAAATCTAGCACTGATTTACAATTTACACTCACATTAGTAATATGTATATAATGTACCCATTATATCAGCTCAAAATAGCAATCATTTTATATGTACACATTTAAAAATAAGGATCTAATAATAAATGGTAGAGTTTTAGAAATTGCCCATTTCAACTTGCCTTATAAAGTTATTATTTGGTTATTACCAGGAATTAGATATTTCTGATACAAGAATATTTTCTGTGGTATCCATCACAGCTGTTCCTCACACCCCTGCTTAAATAATTATAATGAAACCTCATTCAGTTTGTCCCTGCCCCCGCCATTGGCTAAATGATTATTAAAAGTTTAGGGGTTCCCTAATTACTAAAGGAAAGCTTGTCTTTTTATGATGGTTTTGACCTATGTGAAAACCTACAGCAGATATCTATTGATAATTATTTCTTAGAATGACTATAAACCATGAGAAAAATAAAAGCAAATCAGAAAAGATAAGGAAAGGACAGATAGAACTTAAAGGACTCTCACATGTTTTGTAAGCAAAAATATTTTTGATAAAAGATATTTCTGATATTTCTGTTTATTTGTAATAATATTAATAGAGTAATACTTTCAAGTAGATAAGAATATAAAGTAAGTTTATTTCATAATTCTTTGAATATAAAGTTAGCTTATATGTGTAAATAAATAAAAGCATAGATGAAGGTAGTTAAGAACACATGGCGTATCAACCCTTATTTACGTTATGAAGAGTGAGTAGTGAATCTTTTAATTACACCTATGAACTAATTTGTGTGATAATATATTTTCTGAAAGAATCACTTGCCTTGTATTTTCTCTGTGTATTAAAACATAATAGGCAGTTATCTAGAAAGTCAAGCCTAAATATCATTGTAATTTATTTTGTAATGAAATGTCCTTATTGTATAGTTGATAATCTCTGTTGAATTTTTGTTGGTTTGGAAATTATGTGACCAGTGTTTGGAATTATGCTGTTGGCCAAAATAATTCTGGTTTATGCACCAGTGACTGAATTATTTAAGAGGCGAGTAAGATGTGACTAATTCAAGCTCTACTTTGAATATTGGATCTATTTCTACTTATCATACCAAAGTATTGAACTTTGAACTACATGGAGTTTTCAGTTGATATTAAGTGTGGATCTTTTTTGATAAATCCACGTTTTTACTTGAATAATTCAGGGATATATTATGAATTAATCAGTGCCATATATTGGTGCTATTTAAATCCTTTATTTACCCTTTTAGTTTTGTATTATGATGTTCATGATCATTTTGACTTCAATTAATTAAGGGTAGTGAAAAATGTGACAGAAATTTTTCATTTGAACAATCGATGTTTGAATGACTAAATTGAGAATAAATTTGCTTTCCTGTCTCAAAATTTGAAAGGTTGAATTTTTATCTACCTGCAATTTGAGCAGTTAATATGTCTTTTGCAGTTTTTCACCAAGACTGAAATTTTCCCAGCCATATTCTCAGTCTATGCATTATGGAATATAGTTTGATTAGAGCTGGGCTGATCCTGAAACCTAGTGGTTAGGGGAGCTGGATTCCACATGACTGATTGTAGTTTGAAACTTGGCTTTGTGGCTTGAAAAATATGTGGGGGACCAGCAGTTAGCGTAATGGCTATGTCGCTGGACTCCCATGTAGTTGACTGCGGTTTGAGTCCCAGACCCGGTGGCTTAAAACTCACGCCAGGCACGTGTGTGTGCGTACCCAAGATCCCAAGAGGAGAATGGAAGAGAAGGGATTGCGGCATGGTCATCCCACCTGGGGGGTGATTTCTCGCTTTCTGTCTCTGTCTGGTGAGCGCACACGCCCTATGGCAAAAAAAAAAAAAAAAAAAAAAATGTGGGACACATGTACGTGAAGCCCAAAATACTGAAGGATGGAGAAATGGAGAAGAGATTGCAATATGACTACACCCCATCAGGATATGCTTTATCTTCTCTCCTGTCTCTCTCTGGTAAATACATGCACCACCTGGCAACTAAAAAAAAATGTATGTTGAGTACATGAAGCAGTTAAATTTGTGCCACTATCTAAGTATGTCTCAAATAGTCAGATATAAGTGACTTGAATATATTATTTTATATGATGTATACCATTTTTTTTCATTTGTGTAGATAATTAAGTTAATAACATTTTGTTGCTTCTCTTGGATAATGGCAGTTTGTTAAAGTGATATTCTTAAAAAAGTAATAATTTTGGTTTATTATTTATTATGCTTATTTGAACAAAAGTGTAGTGTTACAGATTAATATTTAAACCATACAGGGAATTCATAGGGAACTCTGAAGACTGTGAAGTGTTATACATTAGTATTTAAAATATGCAAGGAATAAGGACTACTTTGTAGTTTAAGAAAAATAGGCTGTCTGAAATTAAGTAGTCTTTTGTTTTAAACTTGATTCTTTTATTTGTACTAAAGTAACACATTCAGTAACACCCCATTTATCTGGTCATTTTCCAGAATAAAATGGAATTTTCCAGGTAACTGATCATAAATTAGTTTTCCAGGTAGCTGAATCTTACACTTTCAAGGACTAAAATTTTTTTTTTTTTTGAGAGATTTTCACTGTAGGGTGCGTGCGCTCGCCAGACAGACAGAGAGAGACATAGAGACAGAAAGTGAGAAATCACCCCCCAGGGGGGATGGTCACGCCGCAATCCCTTCTCCTCCATTCTCCTCTCGGGATCGTGGGCACGCACGCACACGCGCCCGGCGTGAGTTTTAAGCCACCGGGTCCAGGACACGAACCGTGGTCGACTATTTGGGAGGCCAGCGACATAGCCATTACGCTAACTGCTGGTTCCCAAGGACTAAAATTTTTTGAATTTAACCATCTTTGATGGAAATTTTTATAAATAAATACTTTCTACCTTTTCACTTTTCTGTGTTATTTTAATTTGAGGATATTTCATGTAATTTAATATGTCTTTCTGATGACTCAGGAGTACTTTTTTAATATATAACAAAAAGTAGTTGGGTGTTCTGCTTACATTTAAGATTTTTTTCTCTCCTTCATGATTAATATTAATAAGCTACCTGTTGTATCCACTTCTGGTAACTTTCTTCTTCCTGTGACTAGTCCCTGTGGTCTTTCTTGATGGAACTCATGGTACTCATCCTGTCACCTAAGCTGGAAACCAGAGAGTCACCTTAGTCTTCACATTCTGCATTCAGAGAGCTACTAAAGACTTGCCTAGTTAGAGCCTAGGTATCTTTAGATCTTCCCTCCTCCAAGGATGGAGAGCATTCTTGTTATGTAGCCTTGGTTTAGATCTTTATAATCTTCCTTTTTTTCCCTCCTTACTCTCCTTCCTGTCTCTGGACTCATCCTCCTTAAAAACCTCATCCATTTTGCCCATGTTAGCACTCAATAAATTGGGAAAATTTGAGGGTGTAGAGTTGTTTGTGAACAAATGTGTAAAAAATTAAAATAACCAAATATAGATACAGAATAATGGAACTATGCATAAATGATTGAAGTATTATAGACAACCAAAACCATGTAATCACCATACCATACAATACATTGAAAATCATGAGTACACACTGTATGCAACATAGAAGTTTAATTTTACTGCTAATCATACTGGGAATAGTATTCCATTTCCAACACAGGGCCATCTAAGCAAAGAGTGCAAAGGTGTAACTGACAAAGGCTGTAAACTCTCCTGAGTGAATTAAAAAGTCAAATAATAAAGTCCGTTAGTAACACTAAAGAAATTAGATTACTTGGACTTGAATAGAAAAGGTTGAGGGAGGACCTGCATGAGTTTTAAATACAGTGAGGGAACTTCACAAAGTTCATGGAAAATGGAATTAAAGTTTGAATTTATATTAGTACAAAAATTTCCAAAATCTATGTATAGTTTTTTTTTGACTTTATGCATTTTTTCATAAAAACCTTGAAGAGCCTTCTCTACTTTATTATTCAGAAGTTGGCACAAAAGTAAATTTTCCCTATTTCTGAGACAGGAAAGACTTAGAAGCAGTGGTTTAAGCAGAAATATTTTAATTTTATCAACTTAACAAATGTACTGTCTAAAGTCAGTTATAAGTATAATGAAAAAAGCTGTGCTAAGTAGTTAGTGAAATGTGGAAATTCATGTTCTGGCAGGATTTTTGCTGATAATTTTCTGTGACAATTTCCTTCTGTCTTGTCTTTTATCTCTTTTTAGAACTCTTCCTAGTTTCCTATTAGACCTGCTAGATTGATTCTCTTATTTTCATCTATTTTTATTTTTCTCTTGTCCCTGTTTTTGCCCATTCTCCTTTGCTTTATTCTAGTATTTTATTTTCTTAGTTATCTAAGGATATTCAATTTTTTTTGTCTTGGCTTTATTTATTCCTTGTGTTTCATCTTCCTTTTTCTAGAAATATTTTTTTTCTTTTATTCTAGTAAGATTGGTCAACACAAAATCTACCCTCTTATCAGATTTTAAATGTATAATAAAATATTGTGAACTATAGGCACAATGTTTTACAGTAGATATCTAGGATGTAAATCATCTTGCATTACTGAAACTTTATACCCTTCAGTTAGCAACTCCCCATTTTTTATCCCCTGGGTCCCTGGAAGCTCATTTTGTTCTCTACTAGGAGTTGTGTTATTTTAGATACCTCATATAAGTAGAATCATGGAGTATCTGTCCTTTGCAGCTGGATAATGTCATTTATCATAATGTTCTTTAGCATAATGTCCATTCTTCCTATCATACATTGCAGGATTTTTTTTTTCGTTTTTTTTTAAGGCTGATTCTATTCTCTTATTCATTTATATTATGTTTTCTTTACGCATTTATCTGTCAGTAAACATTTAGGTGCTTCCATGTCTTGGGTTTTGTGAATAATGCTATGATGAACTTGAGATTGCAGGTATCTTTCTGAGATTCTGATTTTAATTCCTCTGGGTATATTTTATATCTCAGAAGTAGAATTACTGAATCAAATGGTAATTCTGCTTTTAATTTTTGAGGAAACTCCATACTACTTTTCTCAGTGGCTGTACAGCTTTACATTCCCATGAGTAGTGCACAGAGTTCCTGATTTCTTTAAAACCACACCAGCACTTGCTCTCTTTTTCTTCCTTATAGTAGCCATCCTTTCAGGAAAGAAATGGCATCTCACTATGGCTCTGGTTTATATTTCCTAGTTTCCTCATACTTTTTTGTATGGTGATTCATCTTATTTCAGTGTGGTTCTCCAACTGTCAGAATATGTAGTTCTTTTGTATGTATTAAGATCTCCATATTTACCTAGAGAAACTAGGAAGTTATTGCAGTGTAAGAGAGACATAAATTCTAGCAATGTTAGACATTGCATTGAATTATCACAGAAGGTTTTACAACTTCTGAAAGCTTATTAGTTATTTTGGTTTTCAAATATTGATGTTATCTATTTGTGATGTTTTCTTTTTATTTTTCTAGATTTTATTATTTATATATTTTTATTATTATTCATACATTAAATCGCTATACATCATTTAGATTGTGAAGAGACTTTACCCAGCATGATATATGCCTCAGTCCAGCCCAGTTGAGATCACCATATACATCCTCGTCAACAGATATTAGACCTTTATCTGTGTTCCACAAGTGTCTTACGTCCCCATCTCCCCCCAAAT
>NW_006159565.1:254234-255800 GCF_000334495.1 Tupaia belangeri chinensis
CCCTCTATTTGTGATATGTTCAATGTGGGAGATTTTGTTTGAATTGGGAATAGAATTTTTGCCCCTTTTTGGACAGGGAGTGTTGTTCTCACAAGAACATTACAATTCTACTTCCCTAAACTTCACCATAAATTAGGAGTTAAATTGGGTTTAAACTAACAAATTACAGCACATATTTCCTTCTGGTAGAATTGCTAGCCACTTAATGTGGTGGAGAACTCCTCCTAAGATATTTCATTACTGTGATTCATAATTAAGATGAGATGGGAACCAGCAGTTAGCGTAATGTCTATGTCACTGGACTCCCACGTAGTTGACTGCGATTCGCGTCCCAGACCTGGTGGCTTAAAACTCACGCCGGGCACGTGTGTGTGCGTGCCCAAGATCCCGAGAGGAGAATGGAGGAGAAGGGATTGTGGCATGACCATCCCCCCAGGGGGGTGATTTCTCGATTTCTGTCTCTATGTCTCTTTCTGTCTATCTGGCGAGCGCACGCACCCTATAGCGAAAAAAAAAAACCTCTCCAAAAAAAAAAATATATATATATATGAGATAATGGGTCATTTTCTTCATTCTCATAAACTTAGAGGTAGGAAAACTATTTAATATAAAATAATTTAATGTTTTAAACTAGTATACAAAATAAGCAGATATATCAAAGAAAGTTCAGTGTTTTCATAGAAAGTAGGGATGGATGTTTTCTCAAAATCATTTTACTAAAAGATCCCCTTGTGAAGTGAGAAAACAATATATTTAGCCTTATAGATTAAATTAATAAAATGTACTGCTTTGTTTTAGAACTATCAAAACTAATGAAATAGAAAGTTTACACATTAATTTTCATTAGTGTGAATGTATTAAGAGTGGGTAGTCCTTTTATTACATTAAAATTAAAGACTATAGTAGACAATGGAGAGTCCCTTTGTCTATCTCTTGGTTTAATTTTTTTTCTTTTTTTTAATGTGTATTATTCTTATTATATTCATTATCATTGAATGTCACATTCATAAATTTATGACTCTTTTTCTCTTTTTTTCTTTTTTTAGGTTTTTGTTGTAGGTGTGTGTGCTAGCCAGAGAAGGACAGTCAGAGGGAAAGTGAGAAATCATTCCTTATGGGTGATGGCCATGCCATAACTCTTTCTTCTCTATTCCCCTTCTGGGATTTTGCGCATTTATGCACGTATGCCTAGTGTGATTTTCAAGCCACCAGAACTGAGGTTGACCATGTGGGAATCCAGGGCCTTAACCACCATGCCATCTGCTTACTCCGTGACTCTCATTTTTAATAATATTTGATTACCATATACTACATAGCTGCAGTGAGGTATATAAACAAAGGCTTGACTAGGAGCCAAGAGAACTATTCTCTAGGCTTAGTTATACTATTATTAGCTGTGTGACCTTATGAAGGCTTCTTAACTGTGCTTTAAAACTTTTCTCAGCTATAAAATACTAGCCATCTATAATATCCTTTAGATTTCTGTAATTATAATGTTATCTTATAATATGCCAAAATATATCTTTTAAAAATTTTATATGTATATATATATATATATATATATAT
>NW_006159565.1:255831-256798 GCF_000334495.1 Tupaia belangeri chinensis
TCTATATGTGTGTGTAGAGCTAAAGACACATACACAAACACACAGTTAAAAATAAATATATTATAAAAATATTTAAAGTGAAAAATGCAAATTTGCTGCCACCTTCACTCAAAACAGGTTAAAAGAAAACAAAGTTGTGGTCAGCAGATGGCGTGGTGGTTAAGGTGCCGGATTATCACATGACTGACCATAGTTCAACTCTGCTCCCCCTCATCTCTCTGGTGTGCACACATGCCCTATAGCAAATTAAAAATAAAAATAATAATAAATAAAATTGCATAAATCTTAACAAAAATGAAACAAAGTCCTCTAAGATAGAACTATAGTTGGCAAAAAATTCTCATGCTTGTGTCAGTATATACACATAAATCCCAGTACAGACACACTTTAGCACCTTAATTTTTTTTTCTTGTGTCTTGGAAATGCTATGAAACATATCATTGAACACATTTATTCTGGTTCTTTTTTTTTTTTTTTTTTTTAAGGTTTTGCCATGGGGTTCATGCATTCACTGGAGAGGGACAGAGAGAGAGATGAAGAGAGAGAAAATGAGAATTTACCCACCAGGGAGGATGCCCATGCCATAGTCCCTTTTCCTCCACTCTCCTTTGGGGATTTTGGGCATACATGCATGTATACCTGGCCTTATTTTCAAATTGCCAGGGCTGGAACTTGAACCACAGTCAGCCATCTGGAAGTCCAGTGCCTTAATCATTATGCCTTAATCACCTTGCTGACCCTATTTTTATCAATATTTGGTAGCTATAATTTTTTTAAGAGAGGTTTTTACTATAGGGTGCATGTGCTCATCAGAGAGTTAAGAAATAGAATGCAAGAAATCATCCCCCCAGCGGGGATGGCCACACCACAATCCCTTTTCCTCCATTGTCCTGTCAGGATTTTGTGCACACAGGCATACTTGCCTGGAATGATTTTTTTTTTTTTTTTTTGGGAGGGTTTTCATATT
>NW_006159565.1:256840-272165 GCF_000334495.1 Tupaia belangeri chinensis
AAGTGAGAAATAACCCCCCGGGGGGATGGTCACGCCGCAATCCCTTCTCCTCCATTCTCCTCTCGGGATCTTGGGCAGGCACGCACACGCGTCCGGCATTTTAAGCCACCCGGTCTGGGACGCAAACCGCGATTTACTACGTGGGAGTCCAGCGAAATAGCCATTACACTAACTGCTGGTTCCCCTTGGAATGATTTTTAAGCCAGAGTTTGAGACTCAAACTGTGGTCATCTACGTGGGAGTTTAGCAGTAACCATTACGCAATTTGCTGGTCTTAGTAGCTATAATTTTTAAATTGATAAGAAATTTAAGTCTTTATTCTTTACTTTTTTTCCTTAAATTTTCCCCCAGCATGTTAATATTGTATTAAAATATTTTATATATATATTTTTTTTTTTTGGAGAGGTTTTTGCTATAGGGCGCGTGCGCTTGCCAGACAGACAGATAAGGCAGACAGACAGATACAGAAAGACAGAAAGTGAGAAATCACTCCCCAGGGGGTATGGCCACACCGCAATCCCTTCTCCACCATTCATTCTCCTCTCGGGATCTTGGGCATGCACGCACATGCACCAGGCGTAAGTTTAAGCCACTGGGTCTGGGAATCGAACCGCAGTCTACTACATGGGAGTCCAGCGACATAACCATTACGCTACCTGCTGGTCCCTTAAAATATTATTTTTTAAATTTGTGCATAAAAGAAAGACTGGAAGTAAATAAATCCAATGTTAACAATGTTTATATTAAATGGTGAGTTCAAAGTTTTTTTCCTCTTAGGATCTTTTGTATTTCATATTTCTAACAATTGACATTTTATTGGGGAAAAGCCCATCTTAATAAAAGTACTCTGCTCTTATGAATTAATTATCAATCAGTAGTTGCCTAATTGAATTATAAAACCATATTCTTTATTGACTCTTAAATCACACCTCATTAAAATATTTTTGTTATTTTTGTTTTTTTTAATTGAAATATTAATTTATATATAATAAAATGCATAGATTTTTCACTATATCCTTTTATTAGTATTTTGACCACTGCACTAAAAGTATAAAACATTCCAATAACTTTTCTTGTAAAATCTCTCAAGTCTCTTTTAAATCAATCTTTCCCCTCTACATAGGCAACCACTGATCTAGTATCTATCGTCATTAGTTTGTTTAGCACTCTATATAAATGGAATCTACACTCTATGTACTCTTTTGTGTCTGACTATTCACTACATATTATATTACTCTTTATGTATCCTCTCCACTTTTTAAAAATATTGATTCTCATTTTTTAAAATGTTTAATTATCTTATCCAAAGTCACACAACTAGGAAGCACCAGAACCAGGGCATGGCCTCAGTTCTGTGTGACTCCAGAGGTCTCTTTCCTAACCCTGTTCATGCTACATTTCAGTGGCTTATGATAGAAATAAAGTTGGAAAGGAGGATGATATTGGATTGTAAAGTATCTTGAATGTCATACTAAGGAATTTGTATTTTATTTTCTTGTAAATTAGTTCTTCACTAATATATCTAATGGCAGGATTATTAACCAAAAATTTAATAAATCCAGGTTCCCTTTAGCAAAATTTATCAAGCAGCCCCTATGGTTCAGATACTGTTCTAAGTGACTGGTGGACTCTGAACCCCGGGTATGGGATGATCTTTCTATGCTGTGAAGTCAGGCAACTTTGAGGTGTTTCTCCTGAGTAGGTCAAATACCCCAGAGAAGATTACATTTGTCTTCTGTCTGGAGGGTGATAGCCTGGCTATCAGAGTTCAGGAAGCTGAGCTGGGGCTTATATGCATCAATCTCTGTGCTCTGCCTCTTTTCAGCAAGATTCCTGGTTATAGCTATCTGGAGTCTCCCTCTCCAGGGATAAGCCTCCAGTACTTGTCCAAAAATGGAAGCAAGCCAGTCACTTAGTTTTGCATGTGGGGAAGGGGATCCAGATACTGAATTTTTTTTTTTTTTGAGAGGTTATTTATTTATTTATTTTTTTTGCTATAGGGCATGTGCACTCACCAGAAAGACAGAGAGAGACAGAGAGACAGAAAGTGAGAAATCACCTCCTAAGGGGAATGGCAGTGCTGCAGTCCCTTCTCTCCTCCGTTCTCTTCTTAGGATCTTGGGCACGCACACACACCCGGCGTGAGTTTAAGTCACTGGGTCCGGGACTCAAACCACAGTTGACTACTTGGGAGTCCAGTGACATTGCCATTATGCCAACTGCTGGCCCCCAGATACTGATTTTTTTTAATTTTATTTTATAAAACTCTTGTAAGTAATCCTTATTTTGGTTCCCTTTTACTCCTTTCTTTACAATCCTTAGTACAGTCTTTACCTTTATTCATTCTAGAAGTAAGTCTCCCTTTACCTAGAAAGGATGATATCATACTGAAGTATTTTGAATGTCACGTTAAGGAATTTGTATTTTATTCCTTATAAGTGGGTACTAACTAAATCCACATTGTCTACTTGTCTCTATCCCCCCAGCTTCTTCAATGTTAGACTTAGAACACAGGAATTCAAGACATTCTACCTTCATCCCAGAATAGTATGAACATGGAGAGAGGGCAAAAAGACCATTAGGCTCATATACAAGAGGAAATCACTTTGCTGGTTAAATATTGTTTTAAGGGACAGAAGAGGGTAAAAGGAAGAGACCTAAAATGCACATTAATACTGCTGGCATGCTTCTATGGTTGTAGGTACAAAGAGGCAGAAAGAATCTCCTTTAGAGTTTTTTATGGTTCCTTTTTCTGTTCCTGCACTGTCTCCCAAAGTAGTGTCATCTCCTGTAGACCTCTTCAACCCAGTCATGAACTGGTGTGGCTCTAGCTTATAAGAAATAGCTTCAGGTTTTGTTGTTTATTTACTGAATATTTCCTACCACTATAAGACTCAGGGAAAGATTTTCTAGTATCTGTCTCTTTGTTCTTGCCATGTTTCTCAGGTTGGTAATATTTTTCTATATGTGAATTTTGGCATGTTGGTGAGGGGTGGGCTAGGACATCCTCTTGTATTTATCAAGAAGTTGGAACATGGTAGAATACTTATCCATATGATGTTCAGTTTTTTTAGCAATTCTTTCCTAGACTCAAGTTATACATATATATGTGTGTACATATGGTTTTAAGTGATTATTTGAATGTTTCTATGGAATTTTAATGATAAAATGAAGTAGGATGTTGAGTCCTTTCTTTACTATCTAGAGTACCAAGAAGGGGGTTTTTGCAGTTCTAGCTTGGGCCAGCAGAGTTTGTGCCAGTTTTAGAACATCTACTGTGAAGTAGATCCCTGAAATCTAGAGCTAAGCAGAAATTTAATTTGCCAGGCTTTATTTAATAGCAGAGCCAATTCTCATTTGTTTTTTAAACCCTTAGCACCTGGCCTAATTCATGGTATGCAATAGGTGCTCAATAAGTGATTTTATAACAAATGACTAAATGAGGCAGTTATCACCATGGTGATCATCCACATCAAGGTGAGTTGTGGAAATGAGTAAAATTATGAACTGTTATTGTATACATTTCAGAGCTTGTCAACTCAGTGCGTGCAAGATCCAAATAAATGAACCAAGAATGCCCATTCTAGTATGATAAATTAGAGCTGAAATTTCGCCTTAATGTAGAGGTAGAGAAGAGAGTGGCAGGCTGGAGAGGACATGGCTTATCACTGGGGGCATTGTTGTTTGGCTGTAGCCATTTGGCATGATGCCTTAGCTCCCAGTTTTTCAGACTTAAGTAAAGCTCTGGATCATAACACGAGATGCTTCATTTTTAAATTAAAATTTATGATAGTTTGTAGTACAAATATAATCAAACACATGTAGATCAGATTGGGTCAGTAGGCTTTTGCATTGCCCTCTCCATTAAACCAAACAAGAAGAGCCCTGGGTGCAGGGAATATTCATTTAAGGGCAGGTGGGAAAGAGAGAAACCCCCAACAAGATTGAAAGCAGCAAATAAAGAGCTAACAGAGCAATGAACCTTAATTTATGAAGAGAAGACTTTCAAAAAAGCTGTGCAAAGTTGATGGATATCTGCTATGATAAATGCTATGAAGAAGTCAAGTAATTGGAAAACCCAAAGGGTCTTTTATGAATGTAGGGAGAATACTCTTTAACATTGTGCAGCCATTTTTGGTCTGGCATACATATGAGCTAGACTTTAACCTAGATATTCATTGAATCAAACTTGTATGTGTATATATGTATTTAATTAATTTTTTTGAGAGAGATTTTTGCTCTAGAGTGTGTTTGCTTGCCAGAAAGACAGAGAGAGAGGAGAGACAGAAAGTGAGAAATCAGTCCCCTTGGTGGGGGGATGGCCATGCCTCAATCCCTTCTCCTCCAATGTCCTCTTAGGATCTGGGGCATGCGTATACATGCCCTGGCATGAATGTTTTAAGCCACCAGGTGCAAGACTCAAACTGTAGTTGACTGTGTCACAGTGCTGCCTCAGCCTCCCAAGTCACTAGGATAAGAGGTGCATGCCACTGAACCTGGCTTTTAAGTTGAACTAGGAATCAGACTTGGGCCTCTTATGTGTTCTGTATGTACCTTTGGAGAAGTGTCTTAGCAGGATGTGAAACTGTAGCTGGGCCCAAGCTTGTTTTTTAGTTTCTTTATTTTTTCCATGAGTGAGAGAGAGAATGATAGTACTCCCAATGGCGTCTTTATGTTGTGATTAATCCTCTATCTTAGCCAGCTCTGGATCATAGGTACATACATGCCTAGCGTACTAGAGACTTGTAAGGAGGTCTTCAGACACAAACTGGGATCCTTCCCATGTAAATCAGTTGAGCAGAATATTGTGTTTTACTGCTGCACCATAATCTGACCTCTCAAACTTGTGTTTAAATTTGTTTCCTTAAAGCTCTGTTGAGAAAAGAGTAAGGTCCTCAATTAGTCATTTTTAAAGCCATCACTCATGTATCTATAGTAAAATCATTGAAATGATTATTTAAATTTTTAAAATAAATTTACATGGAATTGTCCAGGAATCCCTATTTTTATGTCTTAACTCTGATAGGATGGACCTTTTTGTTGTCTGTCAGTGGAAGTTATGACAGTAGATCTATTCCAGGGGGTTTTATTTTACTGGAGAGAAGCCCAGTGTTAATTTCCTGTCATGTTAACTACCAAAGAACAGATTTTCGAAATATCTCAAACATTTGACACAATCATTTCCATTTTCTAAACTCGATCTATGTTTTTCAAGTGACACAAGCATTTTAAGTAATTGAATAAAGGGTATTTTTGAGGGTAATTAAGTATTTCTTACCTAAGGCACTGGAATAATAGGGTATATTTTCATTTTTTTGTTAATCGTTAAAAGTTTTTAAATAATTGCAAGTTATTCTAATAGTGCTTCGTGTAAGTTAGAAATTATCTAGGAGAACAAACAAACCTAAGTACCAAGTTCCTTCTATATGATCAAAGCCATACAGTTGATTTGTTATCACTCTCTTTTTTTTTTTTTTTTAAAGGTTTTTGCTATAGGGCGCATGCGCTCGCCAGACAGACAGAGACAGAGAGACAGAAAGCAAGAAATCATCCCCCAGGGGGGATGGTCACGCCGCAATCCCTTCTCCTCCATTCTCCTCTCGGGATCTTGGGCACGCATGCACATGTGCCTGGCGTGAGTTTTAAGCCACCGGGTCCGGGACACGAACCACGGTCGACTACGTGGGAGTCCAGTGACATAGCCATTACGCTAACTGCTGGTTCCCTATTATCACTCTCTTAAAGAGGATAAAATTTAGGGACCAGCAGGTGGCATAGTGGTTAAGGTGTTGGATACTCCCCCATGGCTGACGACGGTTCAAGTCCTGGACCTGGTGGCTTGCTTCCTAACTCTCTCTCTCTCTCTGGACAAATTAAAAATAAATGAATGAATAAATAATTTTTTAAAAAGAGGGTATAATTTAAGCCATACATTGACCATTCTGTGTACTTGCATGCCTCCATGACTTTTCTCATATGTTTGCCTCTACCTGGAATGTTCTGGACATTCTGAGCCTGTTTTTCTTCTCATCTTTCTTGTGAGTTCCTACTTATGCTTCAGGGCAGTTTAAAGCACCAGCCACTAACAAACCCTAACGCGACCTTTTCATTGTTCTTTATATACTCTATATATACCATGGATACTGCACTTGGTATTTTTTCTCACACAAGATTGTAAGCTTCCTAAAGTTCATGTTATTAATTCTGCATCTAGATGAGTACCTGATATAGGATAGCTTTTCAACAAAAAAGGTTGATTTAGGTTTTCACTAAGACACACATTACTCTAGTATATGACTTAGGCAAATAAACTATTAATCCAGTGTGTTATTACAGAATCAGTAAGCTTGATGGTATTAGAGCTAAATGTCCTTTTAAAAAGGGTCTTCAAAAATTTTATGTAAAATGTGTATTGTGGAAGGATTACCCATGAATTTTTTTGGTATCAAAATAAACCCATCCTTTAATTCCATTTTCCACAAACTTTCTAAAGTTGCTTTGTATATTGCTATTATGAAATTCAAACAGAGGAACAAAAAAATGATCTCTAAGTGAGGACTTAGTTGATTCTGTGAACTGTGGTTAAGGCAGTTGTATCCCACATGTTTGACTGCCTGTTCCAGTCCCAGACCTGGCAACTTGAGAAATATGCCAGCTGTGTGCATGTGCGTGCTCACATGCACACACACGAACATGCCAAAAATCCTAAAAGGAGGGAGGGATAGAGGAGAAGAGATTCTGGTGTGACTTTTCCCCATGGGGGATGCTTTCCTACTTCCCTTGTATTTGCATCATAAACCAATTCTTTTTTTTTTTTTTTTTTTTAATAGAGAGAGTTTTTCTATAGGGTGCATATGCTTGCCAGAGAGACAGAAATAGAAAAATCACCCCACATGGGGGTGGCCATGCCCCAGTTCCTTCTCTTCCATTCTCATCTCAGGATTTTGAGCATGCATGTACACGCACCCAGCATAAGCGTTTGAAGTTATCAGGTCCAGGACTCAAACCACAGTCAACTATATGGGAGTCTAGTGATGTAAACATTACACCATCGGCTAGTTCCCCAGTTCAAAGATTTTAACACTAACATATTTTAAGATATTTCAAATTGAGGGACCAGCAGGTGGTGTGGTAGCTAAGGCGCTAGACACTCCCACATGGCTGACCATGGTTTGAGTCCTGGACCTGGTGGCTTACTTTCTCACTTTCAATTTCTCTCTGTTTCTCTCTGGTCAAATTAAAATAAATGAATGAACAAATAAAAATAAATAATTTTAAAAAAAGATATTACAAATTGATATGTGAATTGGGGGTAAGAAGTCACTGACCCATAATGTGGAATTTTCATTCTGATTGGTAAAGGTTAATAATTTGTAGTAGAGTTCTTATTTTATCATAGTCTGATATTATATAGTTTAATTATGCCATAAATAAAATCATGATTCTGAAGTCAACTGTAAAAATTCATGTGTTACTGAGGCTGGCAGCATTGTGATTAAGGGCACTGGACTCCCACATGACAGACATGGCGACTTGCTTTCTCAGTTTTCTTCTCTCACTCTCTCACTTTCTCGCTTACTCTCAATCTGCCCCTCTCTGATCAAATTGAAATAAGTAAATAAATAAAGTTTACAAAAAGTAGTTATTTCAAAAAAATTCATGCATTACAACTTAGGACATTGTTTTTTCCCCACCACCAATGCTGGAAAAGTGATCCAGTGTGTCATAGAAGATTCCTTTCACCTATGCGCTGTAGAGATTTGAACTTGACTCCCTTTCTCTCCATAACTTCTGCCAGCTTGACCTTTTCTCACAGGTTCAGAGTAGAGCTATCCCTTGTATTTGCATGATAAACCAATTTTTTTTTTTTTTTTTTTTTTTTAATAGAGAGAGTTTTTCTATAGGGTGCATCTGCTTGCCAGAGAGACAGAAATAGAAAAATCACCCCACATGGGGGTGGCCATGCCCCAGTTCCTTCTCTTCCATTCTCATCTCAGGATTTTGAGCATGCATGTACACGCACCCAGCATAAGCGTTTGAAGTTATCAGGTCCAGGACTCAAACCACAGTCAACTATATGGGAGTCTAGTGATGTAAACATTACACCATCGGCTAGTTCCCCAGTTCAAAGATTTTAACACTAACATATTTTAAGATATTTCAAATTGAGGGACCAGCAGGTGGTGTGGTAGCTAAGGCGCTAGACACTCCCACATGGCTGACCATGGTTTGAGTCCTGGACCTGGTGGCTTACTTTCTCACTTTCAATTTCTCTCTGTTTCTCTCTGGTCAAATTAAAATAAATGAATGAACAAATAAAAATAAATAATTTTAAAAAAAGATATTACAAATTGATATGTGAATTGGGGGTAAGAAGTCACTGACCCATAATGTGGAATTTTCATTCTGATTGGTAAAGGTTAATAATTTGTAGTAGAGTTCTTATTTTATCATAGTCTGATATTATATAGTTTAATTATGCCATAAATAAAATCATGATTCTGAAGTCAACTGTAAAAATTCATGTGTTACTGAGGCTGGCAGCATTGTGATTAAGGGCACTGGACTCCCACATGACAGACATGGCGACTTGCTTTCTCAGTTTTCTTCTCTCACTCTCTCACTTTCTCGCTTACTCTCAATCTGCCCCTCTCTGATCAAATTAAAATAAGTAAATAAATAAAGTTTACAAAAAGTAGTTATTTCAAAAAAATTCATGCATTACAACTTAGGACATTGTTTTTTCCCCACCACCAATGCTGGAAAAGTGATCCAGTGTGTCATAGAAGATTCCTTTCACCTATGCGCTGTAGAGATTTGAACTTGACTCCCTTTCTCTCCATAACTTCTGCCAGCTTGACCTTTTCTCACAGGTTCAGAGTAGAGCTATCTGGCTTTCAGAGAGAAAGACTCAATAAATAGGGTCTGTTTTGGGAGATGTTTATGTGTGCCCAGCTCATGTTATCACACCTGGGACATACTAGGTTAGCATTTAGTAAGTATTGATGCACTACTGCTTGATTAAAATGATACTTTAATCAATAAAAATATTTAAAATATGAAGATAAAAATTATTTTAATCTATAAACGTATTTTAATATAGCTATTGGCTATACCTTACAGGACTATTGTCTCTCTTTAAACTATTGTCTCTCTTTAAACTGCTCTTAGAAACCATGCAGTGGGGTTAGTTTTATTCTTTGATTTCTGAAAGTACCTTCACTGCCTAAGTTACCTTGTCTCATTTTCTGATGCCAAGAGCCATTTTTAAGGAGATTAGCCTTTATGAGAATGTGCTTTTGCTGTTGCTTTCATTTCCATGCTGAGAACTAGCATAGAAGTAATTCCTACTTGTGAAGTTCTGGCAGGAGCCAAAATGTGAACTATGTCACCAAGCCAACGGAAGTTAAGCTTCATTTTTATTTTGCTTTTTTAAAGTCCACAAATTAATGCTTCTACTGCTAGCAAGAAAAATTCAGATGTTTCTGTAGAATTGTCACTGAAATGGCATCTGTGTTAGGATTTGACCTTTTGTAAAAACAGATCCCATTCCACTTGGCTTGCCTATTGTATTCTGTGTATTTAATTTCTGTTGTATCAACATGATCATAATCTGTTTCAAGTGTGAGGATAAAGCGACAGGACTAGACTCCTACTCCATAGGGGGAGCTGTTCTTACCAAAAAGATTACTTTTAAGTCTGGTAGGAGCACTGGTAGAGTGGGCACAAGAGGGTGAAAGGTAGTTTCCTTTCTCATGGTTTGACCTTGACTAGTAATATATTTCTAGGTGTCACTTCTAATAGTGGGTAATAAGGATGACACATAGCCATATGAAGGCATGTCTGGAAACATATAAGATGTTCATTGGCTTACTTCTGAGAAAAAAGTTTGAAATACCATTTATATTGTTTCTCACCAACCAGAGTATTGAGTTTGTTGAGTGTGACTGTGTTATACATGCTCATAAAAACAGAAGTTATGTGGACTTCATTTTACAATGTATTTTAAATTCTATTGGTATGTTTTGAATTTCATTTTTGATATATTCTATGCAAGCATATGATCTTTTCAGAGCATTTAATGAAATTAGCTTTAAATTACTTCAAAATATTCACTCATTTGTAACCTGGTAATAAAGAAATCAACAATAATCTGAGTTCTATAACCTTTTTGTCTTTATCATTAAGATGGGTTTTATCATATTTTTGAAAAATGGTCATTTCTCTACTCACATTATAATTACTAGCCATTTATGCTACTGTTCAACTTGTTTGATTTCTTCCTCAACCATAGCAATTGTATAGTTTTTATATTTGAATTATTTTCCTTGTAAATTATGTTATCCTTGGCTAAAGGCTTTCTCTTTAGTAAATGCTTTTGACTATCTGGCCTTTGTGGCATCAATTTCATTTTTGAATGCCTGCAGAGACATGCTTGACTGCTTATAAATTTTCTTATACAATTCTGTATGAATTCTTTACTTTCCAAGGACCATATGTATCTGTCTTGGTTCCCAACAGTTTATAACTGCCAGAATAATTTAAAAGACATTTTTTCCTTTGCAACTTAATTTAAACTAGAACACATTTTGTCAGAAAGAGGAATGTAGGAAATGGTGTAGATCAAGCAGCCTTAGATCTTCCTGTACCCTCCAAGGCAGTATGGGCATGCAAAGAGCACCACAGTGAGAGTCTGATGATGGTACCTGAGTCCTGGCCATTCCCAAATGAGGCATGTGGTTTATGTGAGTCACTGCCATTTTTTTGGTCTAATTTTTTTCACATGGAAAATAAGGTGTTGGTCTGAGATCTAGGTAATTTTGAGATTATAACAACCTAGATGCTAACTTCCAGAAATTCAACATGGTCATTGACAACTGACCTGGTCTGAATGTTTCTTTTGTATCAAACAGATTTTGGGATTGTATTTTGAAAAAAAAAAAATCAGAAAAACTGTGTTAAGCGTCAAGAATGATTAACCATAAAATCTCAGTGGCTTAAAACAAGTTTATTTTATGCTTAGGGTACACTTCCAGTGTGGGTTAAGTCAGAGATTTCTGGGCACCTAACTCAAGAACCTAGGATAATGGAGAAGCCATCATCTCAGATGCTGCTATTTCTGTTAGAGGGGAAGAGAAGTAGAGCAGATGTAGTTGCAGCTCACTGGGTCTGAAGCTTCTGCCTGCAGCTGAATCCATAACTTCTACCTGCATTTCATTGGCTATAAGAAATAATGATTATCTGATGTAGGGGAGTAAAGTCCTACCAGGGCTGAGATGAGAACTGAGACTGATGAGCAGGAGAATTGACACCACATGTTAGAGAAGCATCTTACAACCAAATGCTAACTTTAGGAGAGAGCTTTGATTGATAGTTAATAGAGTTGACCTGGTACATTTATGTATTGTGCAGAATGAGAATGGTAGCTGGTGTCAACGCTATTGGGGATAAGCAAAAACATTAGACAAAAAGCAGAGAAATGTCATGGGATTGATAAAAGGGTTAGAAAAATAGAGGTGTACCAAATAAACATTTTGGCAGAATGTTAAATGGACTGATGTTAATGACAGATTTTAGGCTAAGATGGTATTGAAAATTTAAGTGAAAGAAAAGATTAATGTGGAGTCAATTCTAATGTGATGGGATTGTAGTCCATCTCATGGTTGTTCACTTCTAGAATCACAGTTACCTCTCATCTTTCGAGGCTTAATTCAGGGATTATTTATTATTTGTTTTTGTTTTCTTATTCAAATGTGAATTCCTTAAAGACAAAGAATTATTTTTATCATCTGAACCTACATGTAGTTTATAGTTATTAGGTGTATATTGAATGACTGAATTGAAACCAGCTGGCAACTGTCTCCCATGGTTCCTGTGTGCCTGTGATCCTCTTTAGCTGGTTCAGCATTTCACTAGTATGAAACTGGCCACAGTGGATTGGTCCTGGTAGAAGCAGCTAAAGCACAATGGCATTTCTGAGACTTTTGGTCACTGCCCTGTTAATTTTATTGGAGCTAAACAGTACTTAGAGATCTGAAAAAGGAAAAGTAAATTTGTAGCTAATACGTAATTTTTGTTCTGTATGTTTTAGCATCATTCTTTTGAATTACTATACACAGAATATGTTAAAGGAAGAATACCGAAAATAATATAATCATTTTCAGACTTTGATGACTCATTGATATTCTTCTATTTACATTTTTTTTTAATTTTTTTTTTTTTTTTTTGGAGAAGGTTTTGCTATAGGGTGCGTGTGCTCACCAGACAGAGACAGACAGAAAGCGAGAAATCACCCCCCGGGGAGAGGGCCACACCGCACTCCCTTCTCCGCTATTCTCCTCTCAGGATCTTGGGCATGCGTGCACATGAGCCCAGCGTTGGTTTTAAGCCACTGGGTCCAGGATGCGAACTGTGGTCGACTACATGGGAGTCCAGCGACATAGCTATTACACTAACTGCTGGTCCCTATTCATATTTTTTATTATTACAAAATTGACAAATTAGTCAAATCAGAACAGTGGTTTTTCAAACTCAAGAGTGTATCAGAGTTACTTGGAGGACTTACCAACATATTACTTGTAGAGGCAATTCTCAGAGTTTCAGTTTGGGGTGGGGCCTGGCAGTTTGCATTTCTAGCAAGTTCCCTAGAGATAAAGATACTGTTGGTCTGGGGGTCACACTTTGACAAGCAATGGTAGAAAAGAGAATGTACTGAAAATAGTAAAAAATTATGGGCTTGGACCTAGCTGCAGTGATTCATGTGGAAGGGTAACATTGTATAATACTGGAGCCATAAGGGAGGGGCACAGTTCTGATCCTCAGTTGACCTGAACATGGTGTGCACACCCATGATCCTATCTGACTGGAAGAGTAGGGAGAAGATCTATGGAATGGTGAGACCCTTTTGTGATTCATACCAGACACCTCTCTCTTTCTTTGTCTCTCCCTTTCCCCTTCCACTCCTGTCTCTCAAGAAAGAAGAAAGAAACTTTAAAAACAATTATGGGTTGAATCTGCATGATACACCTAATAAGTGCTTGGTTTTAAGTTTTTCAGTCCCTCTAATCCTGTTTCTTTCTTGTAGAAAATGAAGGTCAGATGGACCTCACAGAGGATGAAAGAGTTTATACACTAAAGCCTTTTAAATTTTTTTAAAATAAGACTTATTATATATTATAACAATATCCTATAGATAATGAACCATGACCACTTGTTTTGCAAGTGTTGTTTACAAGGCACTAAACAAGTAGTGGAAGTTAGGACATAGGAAATGAGAACAACAGAAGCTTCAAATGTGCTCATTACAGGAATGGTTGTAGTATGCTGCTTGGGTGGGCTTTATCTAAATTTTACTGTAAAAAAATCATCATTTCACAAGATCCTATTCTTTATTGCAGACTATCTTATTGCATAGGCAGGTGTCTTGAAATCTAGAAAAATCTGTACCTACATTTTAAGTAGATATTATCCTTTCTTGGATTTTGTTTCTGGTTACCTACCTTTTAGAGTTTGTGAAGTTAAGGGGAGAAAGTTGTTGATTTTGGCAGTTTTTAAAATATATCTTAACAGTAGATATTGAAACATAAATATCTGGACTATCAGGTGGCATAGAGGTTAAGTGGACTGGATCCCACATAGATGACTCCATAGTCTGGGTTCCGGACCTGGTGGTTTCAAAATTACTCCAGTTGCATGTACATGTGTGCCCAAAATCCTGAGAGAAAGATGGAGGAAAAGATTTGTAGCAAAACAAACAAAAGAACTTAAAAAAAAAAAAAAGTAAAGAAAACCTACACATCACAAGAATATATGAAGTCATCTACTTGCTTATATGATTTACCCAGTTTGGGGAAGGGGAGGGAATATTTTTAAATGTTAAAGTATTTGTTTTCATATTTTTGTCAAAGGGTGTGTGCACTTGCCAGAGAGTGACAGAGAGAGAGGGAAAGTGAGATATCACCCCTGAAGGTGGTTGGACACACCACAATCTGTTCTCCTCCATTCTCCTCTGAGGATTTTGGGCACACTCACACATGAATGAGTTTTCTTTTCTTTTTTTTTTTGGAGAGGTTTTTGCTATAGGGCACATGTGCTCTCCAGAAAGACAGAGAGAGACAGAGAGAAAGCAAAAAATCACACATATACACACACACACCCCGGAGGATGGCCACGCCACAATCCCTTCTCCTCCATTCTCCTCTCGGGATCTTGGGCACACACGCACATGTACCCAGTGAGAGTTTAAGCCACCAGGTCTGGGACTCAAACTGCCGTCGCCTACATGGGAGTCCAGTGACATAGCCATTACTCTAACTGCTGGTCCTGATGCATGAGTTTTCAAGCTGCTGGGTCCAGTATTTGAACTGTGCTGTTGATCCTGTGGAATCCAGCTGTCTTAACCTCTTTGCTATATGTTGGCCCAAATCATAGCTTTTCTAAAGGAAGCAAAGGTGGATGAGATTTGGGTATACTTCACTCTTCCCTTAACATGGATACACTTTAGTCTTTGAATATTACATTTTTTACTCCCCTACTTCTCTTTCTGCCTGGCCTTCTCCTTCTTAGAATCTTCTCTGATCATCTTGCCCCACACGTCCTTGTTGAAGAATGTATTAGAAAATATATCCAGATTTTTCCCTAGTGTAATCTTTCCTTCTCATAGATTTTTTGTGATTGTTGTTTTGTCATAGGGCACATGAGCTTGCCAGAGAGAGAGGGAAAGTGAAAAATCACCTTCCAGGGCAATGACCATTCCACAGTCCCTTCTCATCCATTTTCCTCTTAGGATTTTGAGGATATATACTTGTATGTCTGGTGTGATTTTAGAGCTGCTGGGTCCAGGGCTCAAACAGTGCAGTCAGTCATGTGAAATCCAACTCTTTAACCTCTGGTACTTGCTGGCTCTCCCTCTTCTATAAAAGAAATATTATGTTGTTTCTAAAGTAGCATTTGAAATATAAATACAAAATCTGTCCCCAGATCCTTTAGTGTGGGGCAACTAAATGACTAACTAGGTACTATAAATTTTCCAATTAACTCAGTGAGAATTAGTATTAAAGTCAATCAATTGAATAGATTAGAGATCTAGTATATGTGAAGATTTGACATATAATAAAGCAGGCAAAAATTAGTTTAGAAAAGACAGTTTATTCAATAATTTTATTGATATAACTGATCATATCTGGATAAAAATAATTTTAGGTACACTTCTCACAATGTATACAAACATTAATTTCAGAAAAATTATCATTATAAACATTATAAAAGTATACAAGTGATAGAGGCAGGTGTTTTTTTTTTTTTTTTTTTTTTAAAGTTTTTTCTG
>NW_006159565.1:272213-284462 GCF_000334495.1 Tupaia belangeri chinensis
AGAAATCACCCCTGGGGGTGGATGGCGACTCCACAATCCCTTCTCCTCCATTCTCCTCTGGGGATCTTGAGTATGCACGCACACGTGCCCAGTGTGAGTTCAAGCCACTGGGTCTGGGACTCTAACCATGGTCGACTACATGGGAATCTAGCAACATAGCCATTATGCCAATTGCTGGTCCCTAGAGGAAGGTTTTGAACCTAAATCCCTTTTTCTCCTAAGCTATTAAGCTATATTGAAATGTTAGTAGGGAATTACATTCCCTAAGGGAGAGAAATATTTTTTATTGCTAACATTTGGTTGTTTCCATTTTATTTTATTTTTCATCATTATAAACAATGCTGTGATGAACATTCTTATGTGTGTGTGTGTATAAAGTATTTTATACACACAGACACACAGATAGCTAGCTAGCTAGCTAGATAGATAGATAGATAAGTGGATCCATGATTATTTTCTTTGAAATAAATTCCTAGAAATGAAATAGCTGGGTGTAAGAACACTCACATTTTAAAGGTTTTGGAATGAACTGCCAAATTTCTCTTGAGAAAGTCTGTGCCAATTTAGTGATTTCAGTCTTTGTATCTTACTACTTTTCTCTTTTAAATGACTATAAAGACCAGCTGGCTGGGTGGAAGTTAAAACAACTATAGTCTACATCACTAGCTGCTGAAAATATTTCAGCTTGATAAAGATGCCAGACACCTGTGTGTATGTGCCCAAAATTTCAAAAGGAAGGAGAAATGGAGACAGAATTGCAGCATGACCATTCCCCACAGGGGTGGAGGGTGCTTTCTCACTTTCTCTCTTTTCTGTCTCTCTCTGGAAAGTGCACATGCCTTCTGCAATGCCCTCCCCCCCCATGACCAATATATTACAAAGAAATACTGTACCTCTGTCTTTCTTTTATATTGGCAAGTTTCTAATTAATTTAGGATTTCCTGTGAAGTCTGGAGAAGTTGATGTTTTGTATCCTTTTTATCATCTAGTGCAGATTAACATATTAATTTAGGAGTAAAACATAACTTCTTTGACTCCAAATAATTTCTTCATTAGCATTAATCAGAGACCTGTGTTAAGATCCAGTCACACAGAACAGCAGCTGTAGGGATTACTTGCTGTAGTATTATATCAACTGTGCTGGAGACAAGAAACCCCTCCTTCCTCTTGCTGTTGGTGAGTTGCACCCCTAGGTAGAAATTGATCTAATGTGACTTCTGTCACTCTTCATTATCTATTGAAAGAAAGTGTAACATATTTCCAAATTTTATGAAAAATATTCACTGTATGAAGGCTTATTCCCATGTTTAGTTATCTTTCATGCATATAGGATGATAGGATCTATTTTTGATAGGCTCTATTATAGAATTTCTTGAATTCATTATAAAGGCTATGACATACGATCTCTGTGAGTTCTAGTCCTCCTGGAAGGGTGCATTCTTTTTGTGGAAGACACCACAGTGTTGATACAGTATTATTTTTCTCCCACATGCTTTTTGTACCTTCCTCTGTAACCTATATGAGAAAGTATGGAAGTGATACTATCTTACCAATTATTGGATGTACATAGAATTCCTTGTGTTTTTGTCATTTTACCTAAAATTTTTAAATAACATAATGTACTAAATCTCTCTTGTGCAAAAGAAAAGCAAGTTCTTTTAAGAGCAAGGGATTTTATGTCTTACAGTATTCAGTGTGAAATATGTCATCAATCACAGTGCACACTAGACTGAATTTAGAGAGTATTCACTTTCCGTGATCAGTTACCTGGTCTCCCTGTAGTGGGTGTTTTGTTTTTGTTTTTTACTTTCTCTCTTTTTTAAGGATTTTGCCACGGAATGCATGAACATGTAGGAGAGAGACAGACAGAGGGAGCGAAAATGAGAAATCATTTCCCAGGGTGTATAGCTGCACTACAGTCCCTTCTCCATTCTCCATTCAGGATTGGGCCTGCATGCATATATGCCCAGAGTGATTTTCAAGTCACCACATCTGGGACTGGGACCCTGGTTGGCCATTTGGGAGTCTAGCACTTTAACTACTATTACACCTGCTGGCCCTTTGTTTTTACTTTTTAACATAGACTTAGATTATAATATAAATAACCTGAAAATGATCATTTGCATTTTTAAGTTAGCCCTACTGTCTTTCTGTAAATGGTTTTACTAATACACATAAAAGTACTGTTCTTTACTATTTTCCTTCTAGCTTCAGAGCAGCTAATATATAAATAGAGATAGGAATCATGGCTTGCTTTTGCTTTTCTTACACATAGGCCAACTCTTTCCTCAAGCCAGAAAGGAAAAATATTCCTTTTAGGTACAGGTAACATTAGATTTTAAAAATGCAACTTCATTTATAGTCTCTTTAAATCTACACCTAAAATATATTTTTGTTTTGTAGTTTATTTGTTAAGTTGTACAGTTATCACAGGGATAATAATGTATATAAAAATCTGTGTGAATTTGTAGCTTTTTATAAATAAATATGCATGCATATACACCTCAATATATTTATGTATACTTATATCAATATATGTGTACCTCAATAGTTATATTTGAAATATGTATGTTATACATACACATACAATTGAGATAGTACAGCTTACAAATGACTTATTAAAGAGGCTGCAAATTTTAGTTATCTTGTTATGTTTAAGTAAACCCACACTATTTTAGTGCCTCCATATTTTAGTTACTTACATTGTCTTCCCTTTTCTAAATGCAGTATGCAGATGAATTAATATACTTAAATCAATACATTATAATAAGAGTGGGAATTATGGTTATTGCTTAAGTTTACAGGGCTTCCATCAGAACACTTCTAATAACCAGTTGTCTAAAGTATATATACCTCACATCCTCTTTACTTTCAACTGTTTCTTAGTTATTTCTGGACACTCATTATTCCTTAGCTAACTATATTGGAATAGAGTTCACTGGAATAAATCTTTGCCTCACACATGATGAAAGGCTACTGAAAGTGAACTTTTAAAACATGTAGAACAAGTCAAATTCTCTTGTGCTGCTGATTATATCCGCTTGACAGATATAGTCAGAAAATTTCCTCTACTTATTAAAATATAAAGTAAAATTTAAAATGTTTTCTGTACGAAGTATTGTTATTACTATGACAAGTGTTGGTTTTAAAAAGAAAAGATTAATTTCTTAAGAACTCTTGTCATAGTCCTATTTTCATGTTTTGATATTTCTAGGAAAGGTTTTACTCTATTAAAGATAAGAGATTTATAATTTTTTGCAGTAGTGCTCTGAAGCCTAGTTGAAATTAATGTATTCTTCTAGTTTAAACTTCCTCTTTGTCATTCTTGGCTGCTAAAAGAAATGAAGGTTTAAATAGATTATATAATAGTGTCGCATAAACTCAACCAAATAGATTGTGTAACGGTTTTGAATAAACTCAATCAGTCTTTAATAATAATTTCAGTAGGGTTGGAGTAAGAATAACTTATTTCAGGGTTTAACATAGTTTCAGGGTTTAACATAGTTTTAAATCATGGAAACTAATTTTTATTTTTAAATATTTTTCCTCTTTTTTGTATTTTGTTTATTGTAAAAGTTGTTTTACAGGAGTAGATGTTTTTAAGAGTTATACCTTACTCTCCCCAAAAGAGCATATCTGTGTTTATAATGCAATGTTTATTAATATAGGTCATATTACTTTATTAGTATCTGAAGGGTATGTGAATTATTTAAAATGAGCATCTGAGTACTATTTTATAATATTTGAAATAAAATTAATTTTTAATGTTCATATGTTATAGGAACTGCACAGAACACCTTGTACAGTTTTCAAATACAAGGTAGAATCAGCAACAAGATTTCCCTGTCATTTCATATTTTAAGGAAGCCTAAAGGTGTACACAGTATTTAAAACTAGCTAATAATGTATATACCTGTACACCATTATGTTAATAATTTGAGTCAGTTAAAGTGAGACTTTCATTCTATATAAGATAGCATCCCTCTTCCTCAAAGTTAGTTGTAGAAAATTAGGAAACTACAGGGATTAAAAAGATTTAAAAGTACCCCAGATTCTACCATCTGGAAGTATAATTATTTGATAGGTTTCTCTCTGGCCTTTCTATGCATATGGGTTATTTTTTTCCATAAAATTTAATTATTGCCTTATATTGTGTAACAGTAGGTGACATTTTCTTAGTGTGTATTTCATAGAAGGCATGCAAGCAAGTGCTTTACATGTATTATCTGCTTAATGTTTATAGCAGTCTATGAGGCACTTATATTCCAAAGATGAATCTGAGGCTTAACTCAATGTCAAAAAATTAGAAACTTGGCACAGTCCATATCATGCTGACTGCAGCGTTGGAAGTCACATTGCCAACTATGGCTTTGGATCGCTAGTCTGGTTGGTCATGGGCATGGGCACCCACGATCCTCCTGAGCTAAAGGACTAGGGGAAATGGATCATGGCATGATCAGATCCTGTTGTGGGTGCTTTTCCTCTTTTCCCACGTGTGTGCATGTGCTCTTCAGTGAATAAAATAAACTAAAAAAAAAAAGAAAAAAGTGAGACTTTCAATTTATGTAAAATAGCATCCCTCATCTTCCTACTAAGTACAATTATAAATCCTATAGTTAATGACAAGAAACAAAGAAGAAGAACTCTGAACATTGGTAGGAAAAAGTCCAGGTGTTTTGGGACCTTGGAATAGATGGGATTAATAAGTGGCAGAGGCATACCCTCACCCAGATGAAAAGGCAGACCTGATATTTTTTGGCCTTTGAACTAGCAATTCAGGTAGCCCAGGGAACCTTCTTCCTTCCTTAGTTGAAAAGAAAATAAGCCTGACACCACAAAAGGAAGTGTCAAAGGAGCTCCTCCAACATTCAGTCCTCCAATGGCCAGGGGTAGTACTATCCTTCTTTGACAAATTGAAAACAGGGGGACAATAGAGAAAATTGTTTAAGCAAAAAGTTGATATTTGGGTCAACAGATGGTGTGGTGTGGTGGTTAAAGCAGCTGGATCCCATATGGTTGACTGTGTGGTTTGTTTCTTGGACCCAGTGGCTTGAAAAACATGCTCTGTGTGTGTGTGTGTGTGTGTGTGTGTGTATGTGTATGTCTGTGTGTATGTGCATGTGTCTGTATGTGTATGTGTCTGCTTGAAATCTCTAGAGGACAATGGAGGAGAAGGGATTTCAGTGTGGCTATACTCCCTGAGAGTACTCTCATTTTCCCACTCCCTTTGTGTCTGGTTAGTACATGCTTCCTGTAGCAAAAAGAAATAAAATAAATAAATGCTAATAAAACCCCGAGGTTTTCGAAAAAATAAAATTTTATAAACCTCTAGATAAGCTGAGAGAGCAAAAAAGAGGGTACAAATTACTAATGGGGATGAATTGGGACAACATAACATTACAAATTCTGAAGCCCTAAATTTGTCAATTTATGGGACAAATTTGCCACTAAAGATGAAATGAGACCAATTTGACCCATAGTACAAACTACTAAAAGTCAACCAAAATTAAATAGATAATCTGAAGAGTCCTATAACCATTCATGTATTGATAGAGGGTAGTAACTGTGCTTACAAATAAGACCAGGAATCCTTGTGGTGATAAAAATGTCCAATGTGTCATTGTAGTAATAGACATAGGATATACATACACAAATGAGTATGAACCAAACAGGAATCTGAGAATTATATCTATGACATAGTCTGGTCCCAATATTGTACTATAACTTTATAAAATGTTACTATTGGAAATAATGAGTAAAAGGTACTCAAAATCTTTGTTATTTCTTACACAGAAATTATTTTTTGAGTACCCTTTACTCATTACTCCCAATGATAACATTTTGTATGTGAATTCACAGTTTCTCAGTAAAATTTTCAATGAAAAAACAAAGCTAGAAACTTGTTGCTCTAGAGTATCTTGAGCCTACATTGTTAATCAGATGTGTGCTCCCATGTTATTCTGAGATATTACATTACCAGTAACTTTATGCAATAACATGTAAATGATACTATGTATAATTTGAAGTTTGTGTATACTAGCAGTGATTAGTATTACACATAGCATAGGATTTTCTTTTTTTTTCCTGTGTGTTTCTTGTGAGTGTAGGTATGTGTGTTTTCTCATTTTTCTATAACACACTGTCTATTTACTTTCATTTCTTATATTAGGTCATTGGGAAAGTCATGATATATTTTTAAATAGAAAAACATAGAAATATACCTCATGATTTTCCCAACAACCTAATATTTTCTTCTTCCTGAATTTTGGCTTCTACTGCACACACTGCTTGCAGTAAGATCATTGGTGTCTTCCAGTGAAAGTCCTTCAGTTAGAAGGAAATAAAACTTCTCTAATCCAGGATTTATTTGAAAGACCATTGAAATTAGCTTGGTTTGGATCATATGCCCAACCTTTTTCCAACTACTAGGCAAGAGGCAGTTGGCTCAGTACAAGCAATGTGGACTGGAGGAAGAGGAAAGGAGTGTGAAGAGTGAGAGAGGGGAGGGGACAGAAGGAGTAACCCTTACCTAGTTATTAGAATGACCATTGAGAGCTGCTGTGATCTGTCTATAATTATCACTGCAAGAGAACTAAATGATAGTTAAATCATTAATTTAAAAATAATTTTAAAAATATACTTTATACTTTAAAAATAATTTTTAAAATAGTAGCTTTTGGATTTAGTGGAATTTTTTCCTCTGGCAGTGATATGCCAATTTAAAAACACTATCAAATATTTCAAAAGCATTTAAACAAGAATTAATTTTTCTATACTTCTAATATGTATTTTATTAGGCAAATATGTATCCAAGTAAAAATTCATATAATCAACTCTTTTCCCTGCATCCTACTGAAGATTACATATCTAAGATTGTTTGAAAGAAGGTTTTTGACTAATGGATATTAAAAAGAATGACTGAATATTTTAAACTTTCCTGTTACATACAAGATATATTGTTTTGAAAAGAAAGTATGCCCTCTTCAGCTGAAATTACCCATCTTAGAACTGTTAGTCTCTAATGCCAATGTAAAATCCTACTATAATATATAATTATTTTTATTATAAAAATTAACACAGTAAGCCTCAGTTTGAACAATGCTGTTTTCTCTTTCATAAAATGGTAGCGGAAAGTTTTGTCTACTCTGTTATTCAATATATTTTGTATGAATGCTTCAGTGGACCCAGCTTGTGGTTTTTTTCTAGGAAAAGTATTTCTGTCAATGAATTTTTCTGTTCTTTTGCCAGAAAATGGAAAAAAAAAAAATTGGCATGTTTTAAGGTTTTCTTTAGTGTGAAACATTTAGGAGCCCAATTCAGTGCCAAATGTAGTAATCAGCTTTCTCATATGTAGTCATTCATTCCATACTCTTTGATTCATTATTACGTGGTTTGCATTAGCTTTCATTTTATCTGTCAGTACAGTTGAGTTTGACTCAATTAAATTGCATGTTTATAATTTGTAAACAATTTTCTGCAATCATAAATATTTGAGTCTTTAAGTAACCCTGTATAGAGATGACACATTGCTATTTCTTTTTACTTTCTTTCTTTTTCAAAAACCCGAACAAAAGGAAGCACAGTGAACTTATATCACCATAAATTGTAGACTTCACAAGTGTCCAGAATGTGTTTTGTTAACCACTGTATTCCTAGTTCCTAGCATAGTGCTTGACACTCACTAAATGGTTTCAAAATGATTGATATTGAGTGAACTTAAAAAGTATTGAACTTCTCAGAACTTGGAAGAACACAGAAAAACTTCTGTTGGCAGAAGAGAGAAATGCACAGCCCAGGAGACCAGAATGTAGCTCAAAGCAACCTGTCACAAGAACATTTCTTTGAAGTTAGCTGTTTTATCTTAAAAACTCATACTAATTCTAAATTTCACTTTATATTAGGAATGTTTGTTTTATCACAAAAATTACTTTAGATGTTATTTTTCATGAATTCTGCAAATGTACTATCCTTATCCTGAATACCCCTAACTTATTTTTAGGGGTACTTGTTTTATGGGTATGTTTGAAAAATACAAACATCCAATTAACTATATTCTGTCAAAATACTACTATATCTGATAGCATCCAAATTAATATCACCTGTCTTTACCTCACCCTTGAATTCAGTCTTTCCAGTTGATTGGGAAATTCCTGATTAATTCTTCATTAGTTTTAGTGTTTTTTGTTTGTTTGTTTGTTTTTTAACCTCACAATTCACACCCAGTGTTTTAGGAAATACTGTTGGCTCTACTTTGAGAATATATCCTGACTTGGGAACCAGCTGTTAGCGTAATGGCTATGTCGCTGGACTCCCACGTAGTCAACTGTGGTTCGCGTCCTGGACCCGGTGACTTAGAACTAACGCCAGGAGCATATGCGTGCATGCCCGAGGTCCTGGGAGGAGAATCGAGGAGAAGGGATTGCGGCATGGCCATCCCCCCTGGGGGGTGATTTCTCGCTTTCTGTCTCTATGTCTCTCTCTGTCTGTCTGGCGAGCGCACGCGCCCTATAGTGAAAACTTCTCCAAAAGAAATAAAAGAATATATCATGACTTTTAAAAATCACTTTTATCACCACCATCATCTCTTATTCAGATCTGTGCCTTTTAACTAGTCTTTCTGTGTCTGTTCCACAGCCCATTCTCCACACAACATCTGTGATCCTGTAGACACATCAGAGCTTGGCAACATCCAGCTTAGCATTCTCCAGTGCCCTCTCCTCCCCCATCTAACTTCAGTTAAGGTCCAGGTCCCCATAATGCTCAACTGATCTCTTTCTGTGTTCTTTAAGCCTACTGTTCTTTTCCTTTCTGCTCTTTTCCAATCTCTCTGGCCTCCTTATTGTTCCTCCAACATGTCCAAGTTGCTGCTGCTTCAAGGACTTTGCATTTGCTATTCTTGCCAAGTGTGCTCTTTCCCCAACTTCCAGGTGGCAAGCTCCTATACTTCCTTTGAGTCTTACTCAAAACTCATATTTTCAATGAAGATTTTCCCCATTCATCTACCTCAAATTTCACACTAACCCAAAAATACATCCTTTTTTATTTTTTGTATGGTATTTACTTATCATGCTGTATGTTTATGTGTATTGAAGATTTTTAATGTATCTTCTTCCACCCCCCACCCCCACCCCCAGTACATCCTAGATTCTAAGTTTGTTGAGGGTAAAAAAGAACAATGCTTATTATTATAAGAAGTATGCCAGGAAACCTTTGTTTAATCCTTATCTGTCTTCAGTGTTTTATTAGAATTTTTCCCTTTTACTTTTCCTCACACTTTCTTGGGTGTCAGATCCCTAATACTCACCCTTAAGTTTGCTTCTGAGTTTTGGGTTATTAGGTCAACTTACCATCAGAAATACTTCTGAGCTGTTCTCACAATGCTTGTGGTTGCCACTTCCTCAGGCATCAGGAATGGGGCTTTTAGTAGAGAAAAGAAAGATATTGTCTTCTCTCTGGCCACATATTCCTGGATATCTAGGTGCATTTCTGGTTGTTAAATACTGTAAGCATGGATATGAAACTTGGGAATCTCTGCAAACAACTTTTTTCATGACCACTGTTTTATCTCTGGGTAAATGTCTCCTAATGAAGACCAATGCTAATCATAGCATGTGTGGATGTTTGTTTTACTAAACAACAAAATGCTTATCACATATATATATATTCAATAAATCATTTTGCAACTGTTTCTATTGCCTAGTGGTTAGGGGAACTGGATCCAACATAACTGACTACAGTTTAAATCCCACCTGGAGTGCCTCAGAAAATACTCTGTAATGTGTGACTATGCATAATGCAGATGCTTAGAGGATGGAGAAATAGAGAAGTGATTGCGGCATGACCTTGCCCCTTTGGAGGTGTTTGTGTGTGTGTGTGTAGAGGGGAGAGGGCTTTCTCTCTTTGTCTCGCTCTCTTTCTCGTATACATGGCCTCTTGCTATTAAAAATCAGAAAGTTTTAAAAATTGTTTCTGAATCAAGACTGGGTCCGTAAACGTGAATTCAATGACAGCTTATGCGTTACTCTTGGCCTTCTCATTTTATATTTTGGAGATATTACCAGAGGCCTAGCTCCAAAAGGCATGTGTTCCCCACCAGCATACACTTGTTTCTAACAAGCAAATTTAGTAAATCTCTCTGAAAGTACGGGTTTAAGAAAGATTCATTATAGAGCTGGCCTTATGTTCTTATAACCAGTAAATTATAATTATTTCACTTTCTTATCAAAATTTTCTTTTTAAAGTCATACTTGTTTTTATTTTCTTGTTAAAATGGATTGAGACAGAGTAATTTAACAAAAATACCAGTGGGGAAAAATACAGAGAAAATAAGCAATCATAATAAATATTTTAGTCCTCTGTTTTTCAACATCCCACAGATATGTTTATGTAGTTGATCTAGGACAGAATGAAATGCTCTGTTTCTCGATAGGCTGTTTTAGAGTTAGTGTTCACCTGGGGAATATAATTCAGATGTCTGGAAAATTGCATAGTGCTCCAGTGAAAAATGATTTCAAGTACAATGTAGATCCCATCTCTAAAAGACTATACAAATTTTGCAGTTTCTAAAAATAACCTGATATTATCAACTTTGATCCCTACATTTAAAGTAGTATTTTTTTGTTTGTCCAGTAAAAGTACTCATCAGAAAATACTATGACATAGTCTTTCATTCATTTTAAATGTGTAAAATGGTATAAGTTTTCAGTCCCAGCGAAGATAGTAAATCAGACTGAGCTGCTGATTCCCTTGCCTTGGATTAAGTTTTGAGCTGCAGGGAAATACAAATGCTAACAAGTAACAACAAAAACCTGAGAGACCTGTTGGGAGACAGACTGAAAGCTCTGTTAACTTAGAAGTTGTTGGCTGCAACCTGTGGGAGATGAAGACAGGTATCATGCAAGTCTGGAGGAAAGCTTTTTCTAAAGCTGCTTTAAGAAATTGTGCTAAAATACACATAACATAAAATTTGCCATTTTAACTGGTTTTCAGTGTATAATTCAGTGGCATTAAGACATTCACATTAAGTTCTGTTGTTGCCTTGAACACTGCTTCTAATTTTATTTCCAGCCAAATTGTGGTATAATAAGCATCATCAGCTGTGTAAGAACTTATAAAACTTTTCTACACTTACCTATGTTGGGAGGAAATATTTAAATATGAAGGGAAACAAAAGCCCTGAGTGCTACAAAGGGATAAGGAAGGTTGAGAGATCAAGTCTCCTAGAAATTTTATTGATGCTTTTTAAAAGACTAGGGAAAACACACACAAAATAATGAAGAACTAATGTTCCAGACATTAGCAGCCATATTGGGTGGAGTTTCCTCTTTAAAAGGACTTGCTAGTGGGGGTAAATAAGTATAAGGACAGATCTGGAGGGCCAGCACTGTGATACAAAGAGACAAGAGATAGAAAGACAAGAGATAGAACTTTAAAATCATCATTTAAAAATATGTAATGGGGACCAGCAGATGACAGAGCAGTTGCATCATTGGACTTCCACATGGCTGACCATGGTGTGAGTCCCAGTCCTGGTGGGTTGGAACTCATACCAGGTGCATGTGCGTGCTTTCCCAAGATCCTGGGAGAAGAATGGAGGAGAAGGGATTGGAGTATGGCCATCCATCTGGGGGGGCGGGGGGTGATTTCTAACTTTCCCTCTCATTGGTCTTTCTTTCTGTCTCTACCAAAGCACATGTGCCTTAAGGCAAAAACCTCTAAAAAATTTTTTAAAAGTAATGTATCTAATAAAAATAGAAAAAAGAGAGTTTAGGGAAAGGAAGAAAACAAGAAAATACATAGATGGAAAACATGGAAAAAATGACATGCAATTTGGCATGCCCTAATTTGGCAGCAATTAAAAAACATATATATTATTGGATTGTTCAGCACACACATAAATTCTCAAACTAGATGGAAAAGCAAGATATAAAAATAAGTTATCTGTAAGAAACACACTTCAAAAGAAAATCAGATAAAGGCTGAAAATGAAAGGTAAGTGATATGCAAATAGAAACCAAGAGAAAGCAGCAGTAACAAATATATATATATTTTTTTCTTTAAATTTATTTATTTTTTACATTAATTCACTATACATCATTACAGCATACAAATGAATTTTCCATCCAAAATACACTGTATATTGGCACAATCAAGCACATCAACATACATGTTATCAGCAAATAATTTTCCATTTCTTATGTCTTGTATACTTTGTTTTTTTGTTTTGCCATCCTTGATTCTCTATCCCTC
>NW_006159565.1:284630-284920 GCF_000334495.1 Tupaia belangeri chinensis
ATGCATGAACCTAAGTCTGACTTTAGGCATAAACCTCAGTGAGTAGAATGAATATACTATAAAGTAGCACCTAGCTGGGGCTATATAGCTTACTGCAGTCATCAAATATATCAAATATGCATTTTTTAAAAATTTCGATACGAACAGTTTTACTGTTTTTTTTTCTCCTGAAACTTTTTTTTTAATTACTTAACATTCATTCCCTGAGCATCATCACAACATACTAAATGTGGTTTCCCATCCAGAATAAACTGCATAGTGGCTTAATCATGCATGCTATCATCAATAAT
>NW_006159565.1:285370-286557 GCF_000334495.1 Tupaia belangeri chinensis
TTCCCAAATGAATGATAATCTTGCTGGGTACAGTATTCTTGGTTGAAATTGCTTTTCCCTTATCACGTTGAATATATTTTCCCATTCTTTCCTCACTTGCATTGTTTCCGATGAGAGATCTGCTGTTAGTCTGATGGGATACCCTTGCAGATAACTTGCCGTTTTTCTCTTGCCAATCTTAGTATCTTGTCTTTGTCTGTTGTTTTAGTCAATCTGGCTATAATGTGTCTTGGAGAAGATCTTCTTGGGTTGATTCTACTTGGGGTTCTCTGTATTTCTTGGTACTGAATCTTTGAGTGCCTCTCTAGGTTTGGAAAGCTTTCCTGCAGGATCTCATGGAATAGATTATCAATGCCCTTATGAGTCTCTTCACCTTCTGGGTTGCCTATTATCCAGATATTTGGATGTTTGAGAGTATCTAGTATTTCTCGTATATCAGTCTCAAATTTTTGGGCCATTTTCTCAGTCTTCGTGGTGGATTTTTCTAGGCTAGCAATTTTCTCTTCTACATCTGAGATTCTATTTTCTGTATGATCTAGTTGCTTTTAATACTTTCAAGGGAGATTTTGACTTCCTGTATTACAGCCCTCATCTCTAACAGTTCCATCTGATTCTTTTGTAAAGTGTGAAATTCCTCTTTTAGATCTTGCATGAATTTCCTCACCTCCTGGAACTCAACAACTTCTTTCTCCTTCCTCTTCAGCAGTTCATTGTCTCTCTTCTCTTCCATCTCGGTTAGGTTTGCCATTATGAATGCTCTGGGACCAGTAGCTCATCCCCGCCCCTACTCTCCTCTCTGGACTTCAGGTTGGTTTCTTGCGACTTTAAGAAGAACTTTCATCCCTCCCCAACCCATCTGGATACAGATTCAAGCCAGCAGCAGTGCCGGACACCAGGCTGCCTGTGGCTGCAGACCCTAAGAGCTGGGACCCGTCGCTCCTCCTCTGCCCCTTCTCCACTTGCCGTTGGGCTCTCAGAATTTCAGTGTTTGAATAGCGTGTGGCATGCGTTGCACACACCATGCAATTCTTTTCTTTGCTCTTGGGGTGATGCTTATTAGGTTAGTTGGAGGCTCACCACTCCTTAGAAACAGGGAGGACTTTGGGTCACCCAGGACCAGTGACTACAGTACAGTAGGCAGACTGGAAGAGAAATCACCAATTTTCTAATCCTGCACACCTTTTAAC
>NW_006159565.1:286731-287381 GCF_000334495.1 Tupaia belangeri chinensis
GATAAGGAATTCAGAATATTTGTAGTGACCAAACTAACTGAGATGAAAGAGAAAGAGGCAATGAGCTCCAGGAGATGAGGAAGTCCTTCCATGATGTGAAAGAAGAACTAGACAACTTAAACAAGAACCAGATGGAACTTCTAGGGTTGAAGCATGTGATACAGGAAATCAAAACCTCCTTGAAAGTATTAAAAGTAGATTAGATCAGGCAGGAGATCAAATCTCTAATGTGGAAGACAAAACATCTGGCCTAGAAAAAGGTATCAAGAAGATTGAGGAAAAAAACAAGAAAAAAAAAACGAGGGTGATATACGAGGAATTCTGGATACTATCAAGCACCCCAACATCCAGATAATTGGTATCCCAGAAGAGGAAGAAAATAATAAGGGTCTAGATAATTTATTCCATGAAATCCTGGAAGAAAACTTTCCAAACCTAGAATGATATTCAAATATCAAGACCCAAGAAATACATAATACCCTGAGTAGAATCAACCCTAGAAGATCCTCTCCAAGGCACATCATAACCAGATTGACAAAAATAACTGACAAAGACAAATTACTAAAGTTAGCAAGAGGGAAACATCAAGTTACTTACAAATGTTAACCCATCAGGCTTACATTGGACCTCAAAGTGTTGAATGAAAAACA
>NW_006159565.1:287819-289521 GCF_000334495.1 Tupaia belangeri chinensis
TACAAAAAAAAAAAAAAAAAAAAAAAAAAAGCAACCAAGAAAATGGCTCACTTAATGATAGGAACAGGTCCAGAAATATAGATACTAACACTGAATGTCAGTGGATTAAATTCTCCAATTAAGAGACACAGACTGGCCGAACAAATGAAACAAAAACTCTCTATCTGTTGCCTACAAGAAACTCACCTTATGGATAAAGACATACATAGACTAAAAGTGAAGGGCTGGAAAAAGATAATCCATGCAAATGAAAATCAAAAAAGGGCTGGAGTAGCGATATTGATTTCAGACGAAATAGATTTCAAGTAAAAGACTGTAAGAAAACACAAAGAAGGGCATTATATAATAGTAAATGGGGTAATCCAGCAAGAAGACCTAACCCTTATAAATATCTATACACCCAACTCAGGACCACCTAAATATGTGAAGGAAAGCCTGCTGGAGGTAAAAGAGAGAGGGAGAAACACTATAATCGTTGGAGATCTTAACACCCCATTATCTCCTCTAGACAGATCTCAGCAAAAAATAGATAAAGGACCTAAATGATATTATAAATCGAATGAACTTGATAGATATCTATAGAGCTTCCCCCTTAAGTACACAGAATACACATTTTTCTCACCCTGGCATGGAACCTTTTCAAAGATTGATCATATGTTAGGACACAAACCAAGCCTTTACATATTCAAAGGCACAGAAACCATATTCAGCATCTTCTCAGACCACGATGGAATTAAACTGAAGATTAATTTCAAGAAACACCCTCAAAAATACAAAAATACATAGAAACTGAACAACTTATTTCTGAATGACTTCTTAACTACGGAAGAAATTAAGTCTGAAATAAATTATGAAAACAAAATATAATGAGTACACAAGTTTCCATAATGTGTAGGACACGGAAAAAGCAGTCATAAAAGGGAAATTCATAGCAATTATTGTGCATAAGACAAGGATGCAGAGATGGCAAATAGATAACCTAACATCATGACTCGGGGAATTGGAAAAACAACAACAGCAACAAAAAAATTCCAGGTGAAAATAAGAATACATATTTGAGCAGAAATAAGTAAAATAGAAAATGAATCAACCATACAAAATATTAATGAAAACAGAATATGGTTCTTTGAAAAGAATAATAAGATCGACACACCATTGGCTAGACTGATGAAGAAGAAAGAAACAAACCAGATAAATCAAATACGTGATGAAACAGGCAATATTACAACAGACACAGTAGAAATACAAAATATTATTAGAGGATACTATGAGCAACTATATGCCAACAAACAAGATAACTTGGAGGAGTTGGACATATTCCTGGATGCATATAATGTACTAAGATTGAATCAGGAGGACATAGAGAACCTGAATAGACCCATAACAAGCCAGGAGATTGAATCAGTAATAAATAACCTCCCAACAAAGAAAAACCCAGGTCTAGATGGCTTCATTTCTGAATTTTACAAAACTTTTAAGGAAGAATTAACCCTTATCCTACTAAAATTATTTCTAAAGATTCAAAAGGAAGGAACCCTTCCAAATTCATTTTATGAAGCCTCTGTTTTCCTCATCCTGAAAACAAATAAGGACAGGACAAAAAAGGAAAACTACAGACCAATATCATTGATGAATGTAGATGCAAAAATTCTCAACAAGATACTCGCAAATCATATCCAACAACATATAAAAAAGATTACTC
>NW_006159565.1:291143-291404 GCF_000334495.1 Tupaia belangeri chinensis
TGGTGGGAATATAAACTGGTTCAGCCACTGTGGAGAACAATATGGAGTTTCCTCAAAGATCTACAAATAGAACTACCATTTGATCCAGCAATCCCACTTTTGGGTATCTACCCAAAGGACAGGAGAACGCTCAGTTGGAAAAGCGCTTGCACATCCATGTTTATTTCAGCATTACTCACCATTGCCAAGACATGTAACCACTCCAAATGTACACAGACAGATGATTGGATTGAAAAGGTGTGGCACATATATTCTCTGGAA
>NW_006159565.1:291543-299499 GCF_000334495.1 Tupaia belangeri chinensis
AAAGAAAGAAAGAAAGAAAGAAAGAAAGAAAGAAAGAAAGAAAGAAAGAAAGAAAGAAAGAAAGAAAGAGGTTAGATATGGAGGATCTATTGCTGAGTGAAGTAAGACAAGATATGAAGGAAAGATATTGTATGTATCCACTTAATATATACTGATTATCCACACTCTGTGGGTAGAGATCGAAATATTGGAGGGCATAAAAACAGTGAAAATAGTTAACAATGGTAAGACAGTGTGGAATGGGGCGGGAGAAGAGAAGAGTATGGAAAAAGATAGCAAGAGAACAAATAGGCATGACATTAGTGGGACACAGATATGGTTTATTACCTGTTGATGATAACGTGTATAGTTTTCTCAACTGGATGGTCTGAGAAGTATTTCATGTTGAGTAAAGTCTTTTTACAAGGAAAATGATACATAGTGATTGACTGTTTAAAAAATACTTGGAATAATAATAATAATTGGGGGAAAATGAAAAACTATTAGATGATGAAGATGGGGATTTTAATGTCTATGTATTGACTGATATGTATGGTATTCCTTCTGCTAAAAGAAAGGTAATACACTGTAAAGTTATATGTAATTCAATGTAATATAAACAAGGTTATGATAAATAAATTATTTTAAAAGAAGAGATAAAACTCCAAATATATTTTAAAGGACAAAAAGGGATGTCATATATTGATAAAAGGAATATTAGAACAAGATTTAGCTGTCAAAAAAACCCAATATTTACAGCATAACCTGAAAATATGCCAAGCAGCAATTGATAGAACTAAAGAGAAGGGTAAGTATCAACAGCAGTTTTTTTAAAAATTTTAGCACACTGCATTTAGAAACTGATAAATGGTACAGTAAAAAATATAAATAGAAGTAGAAAAACTGAATAATAAATGTAAGAATCTTCAACTATTAGAAATTTACCTTAAAGTGCATACTCAACAAACAGAATGTATATTTTTTTTTAGTTCAGATAGAATAGTTATAAGAGGGGCCAGTTGATGGTGTAGTGGTTAAGTCATCTGAATCCCACATGGCTAACTGCAAGTTCCAGATCTGGTGGCTTGTAAAGCACACCAGGACTGTCATATGCATGCATGCTCAAAATTTTCAAAGTAGGGAGAAATGGAAGAGAAGGGATTGTGTATGACTATCCTCCATGATGGGTGAGTTTTCTCTCATGCACACTCTCTCTCTGGTGAATGCACACAACTCTGACAAATTCAAAACGAAACTATGTTATATCATAAAGGAAGTCTCAATAATTTCTCAAGGGTAAAAGTGGTATAAATTAGTTTTCCTCAGTTTAATCCAATGTTATAACAAATTACTAACTAAATGATAAGCCCTCCAAAAACTCCTTATGTTTACAATTTAAATATTGCATTTTAAAATAACCGTTAAGCTTAAATGGAAATAATGCAATTGTGATATATTTAAAGCTGAAAGAAAATAAAAATATTAAATGTCAGAATTGTGGGATATATTTCAAGCAGTGAATGTGTATCTCATTTTATAATGCTACTGAAACATTGGGCAGAGAATTCGTGAATGTAAGAGTAGAGGAAAGGATATCATTATTCCAGATTGTACAGCAAAAGAATATGATATGAAAATATTATATTTTCAGAATATGAAAATAAAGATATTTTCAACTCTTCTTTGCCTATTCAAATGCCTTTTATAGTGTTCTCTTTTCTGATTGTATTAGCTAAGACTTCCAGCACTATATTAAAGAGCAGTGGAGAAAGTGGGCAGCCTTGCCTAGTACCAGTTTTTAGTGGAAAAGCTTTTCACTCTTCCCCATTCAGTGTAATGTTAGCTATAGGTTTTTCATAGATGGCTTTTATTGTATTTTATTGTGTTCTATATCTATGTATGATTTGGAAAAACTATGCACATAACAAATTAGGAATGGAAGGAAACATCCTTAAAGGTTATATACCAAAATCTGTGTCACAGATTATACTTACTGGAGAAATTCTACGTACATTTTAATAATGAGAACCAGCAAGTATATTGGTGCCAGTCACTATAGGAGACAAACCTATATTTTCAAGCAGAAAAAAAGATATAGTAGAGTGGATTACATACTTTAAAAATCGGAAGGGCTGGAGAAGCAGGTTTGATGTAGAGGGGTAGTAAAGCATATCACCGTAGTTATACATTAGGTGATAGGAAGCTGCTACTGCTGCCACTTCTGTTACCATGTACTTTTCTCAAATCTCAGAACAGGTAGCTAGGTACCAAAATGTGGAGGTGGAGTCTCACCCCATAAACACATCTCTTCGATCTCATCTACATTCCATGGGAGCAGGAAAATGGTCTCTACCTTTGTCTTCCTACTCTGATAAGAGTGTGTTTAGTTGACATACTAAATTGCATCTAGAACCTTAGCTATAAAGGAATCTGGAAAATGTTTTTTTTTTTTCTTTTTCTTTTCAAACCTATTCAAATAGAGGGAAAAGTATCATGGAGTCCAAGAGAGTTAACCTAATGTGTCTACCAAATATATTCGTTATCTGCATAATTTTTTCATAGGCATTTTTCCCTGAACTTGAAAATGTGTCATATATTGTAGTAAGTGACTACATATAAAGCTATAGTTGATTTTACCATTATTCTAATTCAACTGTGCTCAGCATTTGGCTCCTCTGCTCACCTTTTTATTCTTTGTATCATTCTACAAATATCAGTAAGCAATTGATAAACCTCTGAGGTTTCTTTTTTGTTCATCCTTCATCCTTGATTCGTAACCAAGATGGGAAGTTAAAATGACTGCTCATTTGGAAGCCGTATCACATTTTCTATGGTTCTACCAACACAGTGATTGTCAAGAGATTTGTTGTTTGAACCAGTGCCATTAATGGTAATGGGTTGATCATTTATTTTAATATAATCATCTTTGTTAGCAGCTTTAGATAACTCTGTTACACCGTATCTAATTTCCTGTACTATATCTAATTTCCTAGCATTCTTCCAGATAAAAATAATATTCTTCTCAGTGCTCTCATAACTTTATGTTCCTCTGTTATGGCAATATACACTGTTCTTTTTATTATTGTATATTTATTTTTCCTTATTAGATTTTAGAATCTTCTGGTCAGGGGCCATGAGTGGTTCACCTTTGAATCCCTAAAATGCTTAACATTTAAGAAATTTTTGTAAAATTGAATTATGTCCTTACCCCTTAGTATTATTTGTGCTCTCTTCTGGAAAATATTCAGAATGTCCCCTAAGGTTATTCATTACCACATTCTAAGGAGCCTCAGAAATCATTCTCACCAGCAAGCTATGGAAAAATCTGACCATTGGTAGGTGGAGTCATTATAATTTATGATTCTGTCTTTGGTGATATATAGATATAACCTTTGGCAAGCTACCGCTTATGAAGTAGGTTTTCCTAAGTTGACATTGCCTTTGGGAATATCTGTAAAGGATGGTGCTGGTCATCAGATTCCTTCAAACAACATACAAATTTCAGCAAATTTTGCTTCTACTCAGGAGCATATGCCTATTTTAGGTTAAATAGAAAATATTTTCCCAGAGGAACTGTAGACAAATTGATTTAGTATCTTTCCCCACTGTTCAAATAAACATACATTTTTAGTTTAACTTTCTATATTACTAAATGCTTAGGGTGGCATACATTATCTTCCCCACACATGACCATCAGTGGTTCTTTCAATGTTAATTTTCTCATCTGCAAAATTAATGAGTCTATATTCTTTGTTATTTATTTACTCATTTAAAATTTATATCTTAGTTTTAAAAGTGTTTGAAGTTGGTGAAAAGGATATAGAGAATACAAAAACAAATAGAAAAGTTTGAAGTGAGACTAACAAAACAAACCCAAACTAAGCATTTGAACTAGAACCAGAGTGAAGCTGATAAAAGTGCAGATAGCCTAGTTCATTTGCCATGGCTGTGCCTGATTTTAGTGATATGCTTTCTAGCAACTGACAGGAGGAAATCCTCAATAGTTGCCTGGTTCCCAAATTTCAGAAGATAAACTCTGAGAAACACAAGAATGTATAGTGCCAGCAGGATGTGTGTGTATGTGTGTGTTTGTGTGCATGTGTGTGTATATACACATAAATATGTGTATGTACATATGTAAATACACACATTTATACACATATAATTATATGTATAGTGCACATATTTATACACATATAATTATATGTATAATGTATAATGCATATACACATATAATACATATACATACACATATTTAATACATATATAATTATATATATTTAGTACATTTATCATTCACTATATACACAACACACACAGGTATCTATATAGATCTGTGTATAGATATTTTATATATTTTGAGAAGTTTGTTATGGAAAACACGATGATTTAATGAGCTATGTCTCCTTATCGTATCCTTAACCAGACACCCTTTTAAAGAGGTTATCATATTTACTTTATTTTTATTATTTATTTTAATTTGATCAGAGAGAGAGAGAGAGAAAGTGAGAAAGTAAACTGCCAGGTCTGAGACTTGAACTGCAGTCAGTCATGAGGGAGTCCAGTATCTTTAACCACCATGTCACCTAAGATCACCCTATCAGACAAGGTAGGAGAGGATGTGAAGGTCCACACTTAAATGGTCTCTTAGCCTAGCTGTGTTGGAGATCTTTCGCTGGTGAGGCAGGGTGTCTGTGTGCAATGTCTGTGTGCACATCATTGTCTTCTACTTTACACTTAAGGAGATGTTCACTTCAACATGAACTACCAATTTGTTACTTTTGCGGATGAATTTGACCTTAAACTTGTTAGGGAATATTCTTTTATTTATTTATTTATTTTTCATTTCATTTTCTTTTATATATTCAGTCATGTTATTATTTGGCTTACAAAATGGATATCTCAACAGGTGAACATTTCTCCCTAGTACCATTGATAAAACTATAAAATATCTTCAACAGATAATACCACATTTCTTTGTGCATTAATGCTTTGCCTCCCTATTTTCCTTCTAAGTGTCCTTCCTCAGACCCTCCTCTTTCACACAAACTATATCTGGTATTTACATCTATATATTGTGTTTCTATATCGTTTAGTTAATCAGTTTCAGTCATAAAGTGTGGACATTCGGTATATATTAAGTGGGGACATACTCTCTTTTTTTCACAAACAAGGTTTTTTTTTTTTTTTTTTTTTTTTTTTTTTTTTTTTTTTTTATGGCTGACTAGTATTCCATAGAGTATATGTGCCATAGTTTTTCAATCCATTCATCTGTTCATGGGCATTTGGGTTGTTTCCATGTCTTAGCAATTATTAATAGTGCCTTAATAAATGTTGATGTGCAAGCACTTTTCTGATTAAGAATTTGTCTGTCCTTTGGGTAGATACCAAGGAGTGGGATTGCTGGATCATATGGTAGTTCTGTTTGTTGATTTTTGAGGAGTCTCCAAATTGTTCTCCACAGTGGCTGGACCAATTTACATTCCCATTAGCAGTGTAAGAGAGTTCCCCTTTCACCTGCTCCCCCACCCCCCGCACTTATCATTTTTTGTTTTTTAATCTTCTTCATTCTGACTGGGGTTGGATGGTATCTCATTGTTGTTTTGATCTACATTTCTCTTACAATGAGGGATGTTGAGCATTTTTTCATATGCCTTTTAGCTATTCATATGTCATCCTTAGAGTAGTTTTTTCAACTCCTCCCATCTTTTACTAGGATTGACCATCTTTTTTCGGAGCAGCTGCTTGAGTTCCTTGTGAATTCTGGTTATCAGTCCCTTATCTGATGCATAGTTTACAAAAATATTTTCCCATTCTGAGGACTGTCTATTCACACTAATTACTGTGTCTTTTGCCATGCAGATACTTCTTAGTCTGATGTAATCCCACTTGTCTATTTTGGGGATTATCAACTGTGCTTTGGGAGTCTTATTTAAGAACTCTTGGCCTACCCCAATGTTTCCCAGAGTTTCCCCCAGTATTTTTCAGGAGCGATTTTATAGCTTGAAGTCTTCAATTTAGATCTTTGATCCATCTTGACTTTATTTTTCTCAATGGTGAGAGGTAGGGTTCAGATTCATCTTTCTACAGTTGGAAATCCAGTTTTTCAAGAACCATTTGCTAAAGGGGTTTTCCTTTTCCCACTGGATTGATTGGTATCCCTTGTCAAAAATCAATTGACTATATGTTTGGGAATTTATTTCTGCCAACTCTATTCTGTTCCATTGGTCCACCTATCTCTTTCTGTGCCAGTACCATGCTCTTTTGATTACCACAACTTTATAGTACATTTTTATGTCGGAGTGAGATGCCGCCCACTCCACTCTTCTTGTGCAGAATTGCTTTGGTAATACAGGGTCTTTTATGATTCCACACAAATTGTATGACTGCCTTTTCTAGATCTGTGAAAAATGTTTCTGGTACTTTGATTGGCATCGCATTGAATACGTAGATTAATTTGTGTAGAATTGACATTTTTTTTAATTCTTCCAATTCAGGAACATGGGATGCCCTTCCACTCTTTTGTGTCATTTTCAATTCCACTTTTTAGCTTCTCATAGTTTTCCTTGTGGAGGTTTTTATTTTTCAGTTCTATCTCAGTCTGCCTGTTGTTCGTATATAAAAATGCTATAAATCTCTGGATATTAATTTTGTATCCTGCAAGTTTACTGTATTCATGTATTACTTCCAGAAATTTTTTCATGGAAACCATTGGGTCTTCTATGTATACAATCATGTTATCTGCAAATAGAGAGAGTTTCACCTCTTTTTCTATTTGAGTGCCTTTTATTTTTTCCTCTTTTCTGATTCCATTGGCCAGGACTTCCAGTACTATATTGAAGAGTGGTGGAGAAAGTGGGCATCCTTGTCTTGTACCCATTTTTAGTGGAAAAGCTTTCAGCTTTTCTCCAGTCAGGACGATGTTTTTCGTAGATAGTTTTTTATTGTGTTGAGAAATGACCCTTGTATGCCAATTTTGCTGAGTCTTGATCATGAAGAGATGTTGTATCTTATCAAATGCTTTTTCTGCATCAACTGATATGACCATATTGTTTTTATCTTTCTTCCTATTAATATGGTGTATTGCATTTATGGTTTTGCATATGTTGATTCAACCTTGCATTCCTGGAATAAAGCCTCTCTTATCATGATTTATAATCTTTTTTATTTGTTGGATGCGATTTGCTAGTATCTTCTTGAGAATCTCTGCGTCTATATTCATCAGGGATATTGGTCTATAGTTTTCCTTCCTTGTCCCATCCTTATCTATTTTAAGGGTAAGGGTGGTAGAGGCTTCATGGAATGAATTTGGAAGAGATTCACCCTTTTGGATTTTTAGAAATAACTTGAGCAGAATGGGGGTTAACTCTTCCTTGAATGTTTTGTAGAATTCAGAGGTGAATCCATCAGACCCAGCTTTTCTTTGTTGGGAGGTTATTTATTAGTGATTCAATCTCCTGGTCATTTATTAGTGATTCAATCTCCTATTCAGACTTTGTGACATTTACTTGATACTTTGTTTACTATTTTAGGGAGAAATGCTGTTACTTGCCTTAGATATCCTAAACCACTGTGTGTCTTTTCTGCTACCTCCCAGAAGTTCAAATTTTTTATATATATATAATTTTTGCCTTAGGGCTATTATTATTTCCTCATGTCTGTTTTTCTTATAATCCTAAATTAAGTACAGCAGTTCTTTAATTTGAGATATGTAGATAGGAGCCAATAGTTCTTAATTCTCTGTGTAGCTACCAGCATCCAGTTGTTTTGAGCCAAACAAGAGCAGTCTTCTTCTTCCCTACCTTTTAAATATCACTTAACTAATGGTTTCCTTTCTCCAGACTATTTTCTGCCTTTCAGTAGATGAAAAGGTTTCTCATTTAATCCATTGCTCACCTGCAAATGTCTCTAATTCTTTCTTATTTGGGATAGTTTTTCTTTTCTTTCTTTTTTTTTTTTTCTAATTATAGGTTAATT
>NW_006159565.1:299543-327893 GCF_000334495.1 Tupaia belangeri chinensis
ATATATATATATAATTTTTGCCTTAGGGCTATTATTATTTCCTCATGTCTGTTTTTCTTATAATCCTAAATTAAGTACAGCAGTTCTTTAATTTGAGATATGTAGATAGGAGCCAATAGTTCTTAATTCTCTGTGTAGCTACCAGCATCCAGTTGTTTTGAGCCAAACAAGAGCAGTCTTCTTCTTCCCTACCTTTTAAATATCACTTAACTAATGGTTTCCTTTCTCCAGACTATTTTCTGCCTTTCAGTAGATGAAAAGGTTTCTCATTTAATCCATTGCTCACCTGCAAATGTCTCTAATTCTTTCTTACTTGGGATAGTTTTTCTTTTCTTTCTTTTTTTTTTTTCCCTAATTATAGGTTAATTTATAACAACACAATGACTAACATGTCACAAGCACAGATGACAGTGGCCTGGCCATATCCCACAATGTCTCATATTGAGACATCTAAGATCTGGTGCAATTTACCTCACTGAATGGTTGCTAAAGGCATTTCACAATTTGTTCAACAAAGAACATTATTTTAATATAAATTAATGTTCTTTATTTTGTTCAGTGTTTTTTGTCAATGTATAAATAGTTAAAATCTATTATGATTGAATCTGTTTACTTTTTGTCCATCCTTCCTTAATATATGGTGATTTATATCTCCTGTGCTATGCATTTTTCTGTCAGAATATGTAGTGAAATATTTATAATTAGAATACACATGTGTTTGGGGCCAGGCAGGTGGCATGGTGTTTAAGGTGCTTGACTCCCACGCAACTGACCACAGTTCAAGTCCTGGACCTGGCGGCTTGCAATCTCACTTTCTCTGTCTCTGTCTCTGTCTCTTTCTCTCTCTGGTGAGCACATGAGCTTTGTTGCAAACTAAAAAGAATAATAATAATGATAAATAAAATTAAATAAACAGTTTTTTTAAAATAGAATACACATTTGTTTTACATTTTCCCAGAGAACTACTATTTTGTGTTTTTCTCCAATATATTTATTTAATGAAATTAGGATCTTTAGTTTTTAATGTTTCTATTTTAGCTTCTTATTAAGTTCCTGATGTTCTTTAATTTAGAATTGGTTTATTAGGATTGATAATGTACTTAAATATAAGATATAAACTTACATAATATGCTTTTTTATTATATAAAATTATCCTGGATATTTTATATCACTGATATACAAAATCTTGGCTTCAACATTACTGCTGTCCTTCTTATTGCAGGTTTTCTTTGTTGTTAAGGATCAGCTGTTTGTTTTACAGTTTGTTTGGAGATAATTTCACAGCTCTACTTCTTTTCAAAATGATTATTAGATGATCTAAAACCTTGTGTTAGTAATCAACAGAAATGTGAAGAGTTTACTGAATACAGCATTCCTGGTAATCAGAGAAGGGGATCAAAGCATTAGATATAAGTAAATGTAAAATGACCTGCTTTCTAATGTCTTAAATCTGCTGTATGTATTTTTTTTTAAGAGATTTTTGTATAGGATGCATGAGCTTGCCAAAAAGACAGAGATAGAAAGCAAGTAATCACCCCCTGGGGGAATGGCCATGCCACAGTCCCTTCTTCTCCATTCTCCTCTTGAGATCTTAGGCATGCATGCACAGGTGCCTGGCATGAGTTTAAACCCCTGGGTCCCGGACTTGAACCATGGTAGACTTCCTGGGAGTCCAGTGACATAACCATTATGCCATCTGCTGGTCCCATCTGTTGTCTGTATTTTTAGACCTAATTGGTAAACTTCTGACAAGCACTTGAAACCCGTCAGTAATTCTCTCTTCTCATCCCATTATTCCCATCTCTTACCTAAATTACTCACTAGCTATCCTATTCAGAAAAATCTTTAATATCTGCATGTTGAAAATGTAAGTACACAAGATTAATTAATAACTGATTACCTATGCCTAACTATCAGTGAATGAAAAGGTATCCTTTAAAATAAAACTTTCAGATCAGCAAGAGATGACTAATATTTTTTATTTAATTGAGTAAACATTTATGGGGCACTTACTATATTCAAAGCACTATGGATGATAGAAGTAATAAATCAATAGTTCCTAATTTAAAGTAGCTTACATTCTTTTTTAAAATTTTTTTATTTTTAATTTTATTTTTGGAGAGGTTTTTGCTATAGGGTGCGTGCGCTCGCCAGAAAGAGAGACAGACAGAGAGACAGAAAGCAAGAAATCACCCCCCGGGGGGAGATGGCCACGCCACAATCCCTTCTCCTCCATTCTCCTCTCGGGATCTTGGGCACACACACACACATGCCTGGCATGAGTTTAAGCTGCCGGGTCCAGGACTCGAGCTGCAATTGACTACATGGGAGTCCAGTGACATAGCCATCATGCTAACTGCTGGTCCCAACTAGCTTACATTCTTAATATTTGTTATTACTTTGCCAAATTTTTTATTTGTTCAAGGTATTTCATTAATTTTGGTAAAGTGACATTTAAAAAAATATTTATTTACTTATTTATTTGATTTTTTTAAAAGAGAGATATTTTTGTTATAGGCATGTGCACTTGCCAGAGACAGAGAGATGGATAGCAGGAAATCAACCCCCAGGGAGGGTAGCCATGCTGCAGTCCCTTCTCCTCCATCCTCCTCTCGGGATTTTGGGCACCCACACACATATGCCCAGTGTGAGTTTGAAGCTTTCAGGTTCAGGACTCAAACTGTGCTCAATTACATTGTAGTCCAGTGATGTGATCCTAAAGTAATTTTATTTTTAGTTAGTGAAAGTCCTAGGGAAAAACACCTCATTAGAGATGTGGAGCCTATTCGAGATCAGAGTCTTCTAGCTCCTTGGGACAAGAATAGGGAGATTGTATTCATAAGGGTATAAAAGCCTGGTTTGGCATAGAGTAGCATTGCATCTCACTCAAATAATTTCTCTCATATATCCTGTAAAGTGCACAGATCACTGAATGAGACACATATAGCATGCCAGAAAGAGCACAGATTAAGTGAGCCAAAACTATAAAAGTGTCTAGCAAATTGTCTCACAGTGTGTGAGTTCAATAAATGGTGGCTCTATTATTATCATTTTATTCTGATGAACTTTACTCAGTGACAATGGACAACGATTCATTCAATTGGCTACTTATTAAGTGCTTCTATGTGATAGGCATGGTACCAAGGATAGAGGATTTAATTGTTATCTAGACAAACTTAGTCACTGACCTCATAAAACTTCTATTTCGTGGGAGATTCAGAGAAGTGCACAGGCTAACCAGTTTAGTAAGTGTGATAATGGGTAAAAATAGGGGGTGCTATTGGATTGCATTCACCTGAAGAAGGAAAGGCATTCAAGGAAGAATTACATTGGAAGGGGTGTTTCGACTGAAGGGTAGGTATGAATTAGTTAGTATAGGAATTAGTAGAAGGGAGAGGAGAATATTGTTCTAAGCAGTGGAAACATCCTGTGATCATCCAAAGTGAGGGACAGTGCAAAGTTCTGGGAACTGTGTCTGTAGCCTGAGTTGGGCCAAGTCGAGCTTAGTGCAGTGCCTTTTAGCCAGCTATGAAGAAATCTGGGCTTTATCCTAGAGCAGTGGGAAAATAGTTTTAAATAGTATCGTGATCTGATGAGATACTTAGATTTCTCTACATTAGTCTCAGTCTGGAGACTGGACTGGGTTGGGCAGAACTGCAGGCAGTGGTGGAACCAAGGCTAAAATTGGACAAGGGACTGACATTTAGCAGCTGTGACCAGGATGGGCAGGAGAATGGAAACAAACCACAGAGAAGTGGACAATGGGGCAAAAAGAAGAGTCAGGGGGGCTGAGCAGAGGCTCTTTTCTGTCAGGCCAGCCTTGGGTGATGTATGCTCTTTGTCAACATAGAGTGGGGTAGGTCTGTTTGTTCAAGGGCCTAAAGAAAACAGTTATTGGGGAGCCAGTGTCACTGACTGATAACAGCAGATGCAGCTGTTCCCCAGAGAGCAACAGCACCCATGTGCACAGCATGGGAAGAAGCAAGCCACAAGTCTCTTCAGTCACAAGCAGCACCTGCTTAGTGACCACTTCCTCCATAGCCAGTCTTTGAATATGAAGAACAATAATCAAATGATCTTCTCCCCAGGACTTGGGTGGGTTGTCCCTAAGGATCAAGGCCAAAGCTGAACTAGGAAATTGAAGGCTATCTGGGAACTAGCCTGCCATAAAAGGCAGTGTTTGCCCTGGCCAAGTGCTATTGTGATTTCTGCTCATCCTTTCTTGAGGCAGGCTGAGAACCCTTGAAGAATTCCTCTTCCATTTTTTCCTGTTTTTTTGTTTTGTTTTGTTTTGTTTTGCAGAGGTTTTCCTATAGGGCATGTGCATTCGCAAGAAAGACACAGAGAGAGAGACAGAAAGCAAGAAGTCACCCCCCAGGTAGGATGGCCATGCTGCAATCTCTTCTCTTCTTGGGATCTTGGGCACGCACACACATGCACCTGGTGTGAGTTTAAGCCACTGGGTCCGGGACTCGAACCGCAGTAGACTACATGGGAGTCTAGTGTCATAGCCATTACGCCAACTGCTGGTCCCACCATTATTTTTCCATTTTCTTCCAATGTTCATTAAAAAATAAGAAACTAAATTGAACATATAATTAGGCCAAATCTAGACTCTATTTTTTAAAAATCTTCCTCTGAACGGTTTGTCAATCCTAAGTGCATTTATTAAATACTTACAAAAAGCAAGGCTGTATTTTAAGGGTTGTTCTTTGTGGAGTTGTTCTCTTTTCTTTGGTTCTAAAGATAAATTATGAAGAATTCCTTTTTTTTTTTAAATGTAATTTTGCTATAAGGTACATGTGCTTCCCAGAGAGAGGGAGAGAGAAAGCATCCCCCAGGAAGAATGTTCATACTGCAATCCCTTCTTTCCTGTTCTCTTGGGATTTAGGGCACACACATGCACATACATGTATGCCTGGTATTGTTTTTAAGCCACAGGGTCTGCGTAGTCAACCATGTGAGATCTAGCCACTTTAACCACCACGCCACCAGCTGATCCCTGAAGAATTTTTTAATAGTTTACTTTGATATTGTAGATAGACTTGACTTCTGCAACCAAGAGCTCACCTGTCTTTTCAAAACAAACTATTGATATATACATACATACCTGATTTGACCCCCGTATCTAAACTGTTATTTCTGTTCTTGTTAACCACTGCCAGAACCTGGGTTTAAGGTAACAAGTGAGGCGAGTGTCCATGTTGCCAAGAGTGTATGGATTTGCAAGGAATTCTCAGCCTCCTTTTTCAACCCTTGGCTCTGGTCAATGCTGGCTGCAAGGGTTCCTACCATTTGCAAAGCCAAACCTCTAATTCTCCTCTACACACACTTTCCACATAGTTAAAGTAGTTATAAAGTAGCTGATGTAACACTGTACTGCCTGGTTTCATGAAAACTAGAGAGAAAACATTTCATTTAAAGTTACGAAACAACAAACCATCTATTAAACCAAATGAAAGAATAAAGAAACAAAGGATAAAAGGTGAAGGAAAGTTGGAAAGAAACTCTATTGATATTAGTAATTTAGAGTTCTAGAATTAAGAAAAAATGATTAACAGTTTCATAACTTAATAATGTAAAAAACATTTTCTTTGGATTATAGATGTCTGGGTGTGAGTTGTCCTGTTGGAGTCACTTGGTATCTACAAAGGGTAGTCATGTTCTGAGTTGCTCTTTCTAGGTCCCTGGTTAGGGCTCTCTTCCTGACTTGTAGATTGCTGCCTTCCCTCTGTGCTCTCATATGACCTTTTTTTCTTTCTCTGAGAGTGTGTATGTGAAAGCATGCATGTACACATTTTCTGGAACACTAATTCCATCATAGAGGCCCCACTCTTACATTCTTATCTAACCCTAATTACCTCCTAAACACCCCATTTTCAAATACCATCACATTAGGGGGTAGGGCTTTAAACAGATGCATTTTGAGGAGACACAGCATTCAGTCTTTGGTAACACTCAGTTGCTATTTTATTGAAACTAAAAAAAATACATTTTTACTTTTTTGGAGAAAAAAGTACATTGACTATAGATAGTGGCTTTGGCTGGCTTTTGATTTTTCAAGATCAAGAAAAATAAATCTAGAGAGAAACAATAAAATCCCATCAAGTAAGAACTTCAAAGGGACTATCTTAGTAAAGGCAATAATCTGTTTATAAAAAGTTTGTGGGATGAACTTATTAATAGCATTCAAACCTTTCAAGTTTTCTTTGTTCTTTCAAAGTTATGGGAATGAATTAAGAGCAGGCTTCCCAGTCTATCATGTATCATTGAAACCCAAAACACAATAGCATTTGTCTTGTTATAAACCAGGAGGCTGTAAATCTATTATTTATTTTTTTATTAAAGGTGCAAGTTCCAGAGCGAGGCCTGTGAATAGCCAAGAGAAATAGGAGATGAAGCCTTTCATCTCTGCTCAGTCCTTCCCCATGTGACCCAGGTCAGCAGAGATTCAGTGTGCCTGCTACTTTTACGAATGTTTGTTTACTTGGACTCTGTTCAAAAGGTAAAGAAAAAGGAGGGAAAAATGAGGAAAATTACAACTCTGACTTTGAATGTCAGAACAGATTTCAAATTATAATTAGAGAAAGTCATGTTATTTTCAGCTCTCATTTTCCCTCAGACCAGTTGTGCTTTGGATCTCTTATGGCATTATAAATAATGTAGAATGATAATGATGTGCTATTCAGACTTCTCTTTTATGGCTATCATCCCCAAATAGGCCTCTTGGGGGAGCACCATTGTTTACAGAGTTCTGATAGTGACTTCATCCAGGTAAAGGCTTCTGAAATTACACCATACACCTCAGTCTGACTCTGAATTAGTTGGGGGCATCTGCAAGTCAGGTAAGCTGCACTTTGCCTGATTAAAGAAAGCCTGTGACTTCCCCTGGGGATTCAGATGTTCAAAACATTGAGCAAAGAAGTCCTGTTTACTGTATGGCAGTGGTGACAGTTAGGTATGTCTTACTCCTTAATATGTTGGTCTTTTAAGGAACTGATCTAGTTTATGGATATCCAGCAAATAAATTCTTTATGTGAATATTTTGGTTACATGGTAGTAAAGCTGCCACTTACTTTAATTTCCTAGCAAAAAAAGCAAACCATAGTCAATTTTGACATTTTATCCAGTGTGGGAAACATTTGTCATGCCCACCTCTGTGAATTTTGCATAGCCACTTTGATGGTGGCTGTCTCTTGCTTGTGTTAAGCTATGCACAGAAATGAAAAGGAATCTCTCTTTATTAGCCCCCCAGAAACGACAGTATCTACATTTTGTTCCACTGCTGCTTTGATTCAGATGGAAGATGTTTTCTGCAAATTACAGGAATAGACTCTGCCAAGCAAAAGCCAGCAGTTACTTGGTGCGATAGCTTGCACCTGCTCATGAGAAATAGTGGTTTAATTTCTTGCTAACTGGTCCAGCCTTTGAGGAAGTAGTAGATTTTTTGATATGCATTCCTTTGCACTTACACCATTGTGGACAGACTTTATCATTTTTTCGAGTTCCTTTGTAGACACCTCCTGACATGACTTGTGTCCAGTCCAATTTGTCGAGACAGGACAGCACACGAATCTTCGTAGAGCTTTGCTATACTGGAAAATCTTACCTGCCTCTGAGCCCAAGTGAAATCCACACACCTCCATCTGGAATTCCAGATCTACTCCAACACCAACATAGGCTTCTTTTCACTCCCTTTCCTTATATTTTTCTACATATCACCACCATTTAGTTAATAATGATAAGAATAGTTAATAACAGCATTTCAAGGTTGGTTATAGTATTGATACCATTTGCAGATAAAAAAATGGAGACTTTGGAAATATGGGTACCCAGCCTAAGGTTGCCCAGCATTAAATTATAACATCAGATTTGGTCTGAGTGTCTGACTGTGGAAGTTTTAGCTGAAGTGTAATGCCTTGGACCTCACAGCCACTGTGGACTTCCTAGGCTGCTGGAAGTTTTCATGTGAATTCTTGTCATGGTCTTCCCTCTCTGTAGCTGCTCTCAAGTGTCAGCTTCTATGCAATAGGTCTTCACTAGAAGTTTTTCTCCCTCTCGTTAATCCCCATGGAATTCTTCATTTGGCTGTTCACCAAATTCTGCCTTGTGTCAGACATGTTTTTAAGGACTTTCTATGTATGTTAAGTTAGAGGGAAATAAACTGAGAATGGAATTCTTGCAGCAGCCCCATGAAGAAGGCATTCTCTATTTTACAAATTATGGAACTAGCTTTCATTCATTTTTTGAATGGTTATATTGTCCGCCAAGCATGTTAAAAGCATCTTGAGGGCAGAAACTATAGTCTTCTCTTGTCCTATATTCCCAGAAAACTTCTAATGTGTCCATGTACTAAAGAGGCATGCAGTGAATTACTTGCTTCAATTTAAAGGAAATCTGAAACTATTAGAGAAATGATCAGAGGAAACAAGAGCTGAGAGAGGTGATAAAATTGATTCTTTGATTCATATTGAAATGATAAGAGATGTTAGTGATATTTTATTCTTTTCCTTCCTTCTCTCTTTTTTGGTATTCATCTTATATTTTCCCCCCTGTAGTTTGTATTACTTTCCTATAAAGAAGGAACTTTATGAAAGTGTTGTCAAAGCTAGTCTGAGAATTCAAGGACTTAAGTTTCCAGTCCTCATCCTAATTTTGCAAATAAAGAAAATATCATTTACTCTCAATGTCTCTGGGTAGGCCTTTAGCCTTCCCCAGCCCAACTGTTCCTCCTATTATTTCAGCACGGGGCATGGCAGCAGTTTTATCATGAAGGGCCTCAGTGGTGCCAGGTACATGAGAACTACATATACAGACAATGTGGCAGATGATGAAGAAATTGTATAGATAATGGTCATACATCCAGAAATTCACAAGTCTGGGACAGAATGTATTTCTAAAGTTCTCATTTCTGTTACTCAGGCCTAATTCTAAATAAGGTAGGAGTTGGATTGGAGTAGAAGCCTTTTGATAAGGAAACACATATTGGACTCTGGACAGTGTAAAGACTCTCCAAGCTTCTGTTTCTTACATTTAGGCCCTGGCTGTAGCTGTGCATGCTGTTTATCAGCCTTGTTTACAACTCTCAGACTAATGAGGATTATCATTTATGCCCAAGAGTATGTAAACTTGGCAGTTCTGCTCTAAAATAACATTCTCCATCTTTCTAGGAGTAAACTACTTTCTTAGTAAACAGATTTTCAGTTTAGTATATTACCATTTAGAAACTCCTCTTCTGATGTGAAATTGCTCTTAAAGGTGACTGATTTATAAAGAATATTTTATTTACCTTGAAATCAGATTCTGTTTAAAATAGTATTTGAACATGAAGTGAGTCATTTATCCTTTGATAGAATTAAGCAAGGAGCTGTAACTTAAGAATTAACATCTGTATTTTTGTCTTCTAGAGGTTGCTTCTATCTAGTTCTTAGCACTGTTTTTTTTTTTTTTTCTCATTCATTAAGTAGCTAGTATGTTGAAAGCCCTCTGCTTGGAATTCCCTTGATATATAGAAATTAAGGGCATATCATCAGTCTCCAGTGTCGGAGCCTGTACACTTTGGAAGGAGAAATGAACAGTACTAAAATAAGAGGTAAGACTCCCAGGTACCTGCTGGGAGATATAGTATCCAGCAGAAGGCACGGGTGGGAAGACCTTACCTACTTGCTTGCAAGGTTAGAGGGAATGCAACAGAGAAGGATGCATCTGCAACAGTAGATTAATTTATTATGCAGTATAAAGAGGGTGGCAGGCATTTCAGGTAGAGAGTTCAATATGAGCAGATGAATCAGGGGAGGCCTCGCGGAGCAGTTGAGAAGTTTGGTTTCACTGAAGGACAGTAGACCAGTAAAAAATAAGCCTGGATCCCTGATGTGGGGTCAGACTTTATATCTGTTTCCCACCTTTCCAGGAGGAAACCAAATACCAATTTAAGGAAGTCGATGATAGGGTCCAGCAGGTGGCATGGTGGTTAAGGGCACTCAACTTCCACATGGTCAACCATGGTTTAAGTGTCAGACCTGGTAGCTTTGCTTTCTCACTTTCCCTCTCCCTCTCTCACTCTGTTCCTCTCTGATCAAATTAAAATAAATAAATAAAATTAAATAGTTCTTTTTGGGAAAAAAAAGGAAGTTGATGATAGAGAAGTTTCCAAAGTTTGTACAGCAAGGGAGAGAAATTGTTTTGCAATGATTTTCTCCAAAGTATGTAATTGCAAACTTAGTTTGGGGTAATATGATTAAGAAGAGTTTAGTACTTAAGTTTGAGACATAAGCAGGTCTCTAAGATTTCTAAGCAGGCCTAGTAAGCATTTTAGCTATTTTTTAAGAGAGATTTTTATGATAGAGCATATGCACTTGCTGAAAAGATAGAGACAGACAGAAAGTCTGAAATCAACCCCCAAGGGACGATGGCCATGTCATAATCCCTTCTCCATTCTTTTCTCAGGATTTTGGGCACGCACATGCTTGACGTGATTTTAAGCTGCCAGGTCCAGGACTTGAACCATAGTTGACTATGTTGGAGTCCAGTGACAACCATTACACCATCTGTTGGTCCCTTAACTTTTTGAGGGGGGGTAGTTCATGTATCAGTTCCAAACATGTTTTACCATAGAACCTGAATTAGATACAATCTACTGTGCTTCATTAGATTCCCTTGATTTCCTTTCTTTCTCAGAGTTCTGCTTGCCTGGCATGCCCTGCCTAATTGAATGCAATGCTCCAGCCCCTCATGGCCATGTATGGCCCTTACTCTGGGCTATTTTGATTGAATTGTCTTTCTATTTATCTACTTCAATAAAATGTTGTAACCACAGGGTTCTTGGGTAGCTGTCTGAATGATACAATCTGCAAGTCCTGGAGAGTTGGCTCCTTGAGAGGTGAATATTGAGCTGTGAGAAATTGGAGGGAGTTGAGGTGATGTGTTTTCATCTTTTCTCCTGCCACTGACAGTTGCAGGGTATGTTTTCATCTAAGAACTTTTAAGATATGTTTTCTAAGTGAGCTGATGTATCTTTGTATCTCCTGTGATTGGAGTCACCCATTACTTAACTTCTTTCCTTGCTTCACATTCCTGTTTCTTACATCTTTCTTCTCTAGTCTGCACTTTCCAAATAAAATGTCACCATATAGTCCTTGTCTCTGGCTCTGCTTTTTGGGAGGACCTAGGCACTGCTAGGCTTCTGTTTTGATTGAGCACTTGAGACCAGTATTTTATAGGACTGTCTTTGAAAAATGGCCGTTGGGTGGCTGCATAGGCTGAACTGGGCACCGTATATTAAGAATAACCAGTTTTGCAATAGTTAAGACAAGAAGTAGGAAGAAGAAGGAAAGGAAATGTCTAGTAGGTAGTTGATTATTTGAACCGGAACTTGGAATACAGGAGCTAGAAAGTAAAGGATTTGGGGATATGTCTCTTAGAGATGATTACTAAAAGGGTGAGAGTGGAGACTGCATAGGTTGGAAGTTGGTAGAAAAAAGATAAGAGATGAGAACATTTAAGCATGAAAAATATAAGAGGCGGTGCTCTTGATAAAGGACCGATTGTAGACACAGGAGCAGAGTGCCAGGGAACAGCCATTGAGAACACTGAAGAAGTGTTATTAAGAATGAAATTGATCAAAGTCTTGGATTTGTTAAGTACATGGTCACTGGTGAGTAACTGCACAGTGGGCCATGCAGTTCTGGTAACTACAGAGGCTAGTATAGAAATGGCACTAAAAGTTTGAAGTTTGGTACAGGAGAGAAAAGGAGTGGTAGCTAGACAGTACATCAGAGTTAGATAAAGGGTAAAATAGATGAAATAATGGAGAAAAATCTAAAAGCAAAACTTTTGCCTATAAAGGTTTAATTTTTGTCATTTGGGAAATCTATTTCTTTTTTCTTCTTTCAGAGACTAGTGGCAAAGGGGTTAGAATAAAGACTGATATTTCAGGGCCTCTGGCATTTTGTTGTTACTAAAGGAGACAAAGAGCACATGGCTCTTTAAAACACTAATAAGCTTTTGGATATGCAAATGCAGACGCCAGAGATGATTTGTGTGGAAGAGAGCTAAATAGCTGAGGTAAATAAAGTGAGGAAAATTGACTTTGGTGGTAGGACTGGCCTGGAAGAGAAGCAGGGAGGTTTATAGTGTCATTAGGGAGAGGGTGCTAAGGGATTGGCCATTGCTTAACGTGGCCACACAGAAAGGAATGCCTTAGATGAATGACTTGGGTGAAAGATAATAGAAGACTTTAAGTTACATAAAATGAACTAAGTTCTACTGGGTCAGCATGGACCTGTGGAAGAGCCCTCTACCAGAGCAAGTATGCCCAGTTGACATGGCCATAAGTATGTATCTCTTAGGAATTAAAGAAGGAATTAGTAACAAGAGTAAGGAGGGGTTGGAGCACCCCATAATATGTGGGAAAGGACAAACAAGAAGTAATTTTATTATAGTATCTAAGGACAGAGTAAACTTTCTTATCATGTTGGTTGGTGTCATGGGGGATTTCTTAGTATTTTTGCAGGCAAGTAGGAAGTACTCACAGGATACAAAGATACTGCCATTTCAACAGATTGGTGATAAATGCTGGAGAAGTTATAAGAGAGCCAGTATAATATGGGTTCTGTATGAGATTTTTTTTTTTTAAAGCAATGGGGGCCTAACAGGTTAGCTGGCATTGAATCATAGCAGTATGTATAGTTGCAAGCTCTAAGAAAGAAGAAGAAAAGGAAGAAAAGGTAGTAGGCACAACTCAGAGATTGGAGGTTTGGTTGTGGGCACAACTCAGAGACTGGAGGTTTGGTTGGTAGACCTAAGTTTGGTTGGGGTTTGCGGTTTGTCTGGTGGACATCCTATGAGGGAGAGATTAGGCATATTTGGAAACCTTTCGAGAAGGCTAGTTATGGTTCTGAAATCAATAGTTAAGTCTTAACAGAATACTCTTCTTATGGATCTAGGCGAGAAAGAAGAATTGAGAATTTGGTAGACATACTGAGGCAAAAGAGAAGTGAGAAATGGAGGTAGAACATGGCACAGAATGGTGGTCCTAAAGATTTAGGATGTTTGAGATTTTTATCATTTGCCACTTGTGTTAGTCAAAGTTCTCCAGAGAAACTGAACCAATGTGTGTGTGTGTTTATTAGGAGATATTGGTTTTTGTGATTAGGAATGCTATGAATTGCATGACATATTGAAACTGGAGACCCAGGTAGGTTAGAGGTATAGTTCAGAGATCTAAGAGCCCATTTTGAAGATTCTAGTGTGAGTCTAAAGGCCAGGTAACCAGGACTGCCAAGGTAAAAGATCAATGTTCTAGCACAAGCAATCAGGCCAAGGGGAGCTTGAATCCAACTTTTTCTTGTCCTTTTGTTTTCCATCCCTCAGTGGTTTGGGTGATGTCCATCTATGTTGAGGATGGCTATCTGCTTTACTCAGTCCAATGCTAATTGTAAATGTTAATTTTTCCCAGAAATAACCTCTCAGACATACCCAGAAATAACGTTTTATCAGATACGTGGACACCCTATAGGCTAGTCAAACTGAGTCACAAAATTGCTCATCCTTGACCTTTCTTGGATCATTACCCAACTTGCCATGTTTGTACATATGATCTTCCATCTGAATGACAAACTCCTGCAGATCAAAGGCCAGATCTTCTATGTGTTCTCTCTCTTGCTGACACAGTACCTTCCATGCACTAAATGTTCAATGAAAACACATTGGATGGTTCATTAATCCAATAAACTTATGTCTATGCCAATACAAAATTGCTCTGAAAAGCTGTGGATAAATCAATTCTTTATAAATTCAATCTTATTTTCAATGTAATAGGGATTTTCAACTTTTCAAGGAACCATAGATGAATCTTTAGTGAATATGAGTCCTCTATTCTGTTGTTCTCATTTTACAGATAAGGAAGCTGAGTTACAGAGAAATTAAGTGGCTGACTGCAGTCTATTTTTGTCATTCAAATATAAGGTTTCTTAAAGCAAAGTATATTTGTTATTTAGGTCCTGAGTGTCTTGTTCAATAGCCCAGTGATGGAACTCATAACATTGCATTGATTACATACTGTTAGAGTATTTATCTTTAGCCTGCAGATATTTATTAATGTGTTCAAATTAAAACATTTTAGTAATAAACTACTGAGTAAAATCTGATACTGAACTGTTTTGCAGCTAATGACAAGCTAAAATAGCAAAAATAATAAATAGAAAAAGCTCTGGCTAGGAAAATTTGCTCATATAAATCCCCAGCTGAAAGCATTTAGTGTTTCTTCTGTGATTATATGAGGATGATGAATGTGCTGGACAGGTGCCAAGTCCTGGGGTCCTGCAAGATGTGTTCCTAGATCCATTGTTGGGGTGATGAAAATCATTTTGGTCAGTAGCTTAGTGTTAAGTGTGAAAAAGATGTTGGAAAAGATTTAGTGAAACCTTTGAACAGCTTACTGATTGAATTATTCATTTCAAATTGATTTGGTTTTTATCAGCATCTGTATTGGGTTGATTTAGTTTCTTCTTGCTGTGTTCTAGGATAAAACAATTTATTAGATGTGAAAGACTTGAGAAAAGACTACTTTAGATCACTGTTTTGGATTATCCAAATACAAGAAATAAAAGAAAAATAATGTACATTTGATTTCCTCTCTTTAAGTCATTTTCACATGCTTCTGCTTGTCATAATGAAATTAAAGTTGTCATTCAATATAGAAGAAGATTCTTTTTATTCAAGATTTTAATTTCTAGACATGGAGTAATGAATCAGATGGGGTAAGGCAAAAATTAGTTTGTATCTATGTTAGCCAATAGCTAATTTACAAATATCAACTCATTTAATTCTTGTAACTATCTTCCATTTACAGTTACAGAACTGAAAGTCAGAAGTATAAAGAAGTTTGATCAGTATTAGTGTGCGTCTTTTGACATTAGTGCATGGACTCTTCCTGTTTACCAACATCACCTACATGGTCTTCCCATAGCTATGAACTTAGATTTTTTTTTTTTTGAGAGGTTTTTGCTATAGGACACGTGCGCTCACCAGAAAGACAGATAGAGACAGAGAGACAGAAAGCGAGAAATCACCCCCCAGGGAGGTTGGCCACGCCACAATCCCTTCTCCTCCATACTCCTCTCAGATCTTGGGCAGGCATGCACACATGCCCGGCGTGAGGTTAAGCCACCAGGTCCAGGATTTGAACTGCTGTCAGCTACATGGGAGTTCAGCAACATAGACATTATGCTAACTGCTGGTCCCTCTTTTTTCTTAGTTTTTACATGTATTATTTTGTCAGCTGATGTGGTCACTGTGTTTGGAAGACAATGTCATATTATTTATATAATAACCTCTTGAATAGCCATACTGCTTGAGCAATAAGAAAAGTATGGTTAAAAAGAATCTTTAGAATATTCAAACTTTCATTCTTCATGTTCATCACCATCTCTACCTAACTAAAAATGTATATTTCTTGAACTAGTTATATGGTACTATACCAGGATGTATATTAAAGTTACAGTGTGAGGCTGATGGTGGTGCTGTAATAGCATAGCTGGACTCACATGGGAGAAGTTCTCTGTTCATATTCTGGGACTGTCTTGAGCATGTGAGGCACATACCATAGTGAGGCAGTGATCAAAGCTGGCTGAAACTGGGGGTGAGAACCCTGTTAAGGTGCTTGTTTCTCTTTCTCTCTCCCTCTGTCTCTCATTCATTTAAAAAGTAAAGCAATAGTTATTAGAAAGTTTGTTTTTATATTAACATAAATAAGAATACATAGGGGCTAGAGGATAAACTGTGTATAGATTTTATAAAATAGAAACTAAAATTAAAATGAATAGTTTGTAGCACATAGCTTCAGGCTATATTTTCAGGCCCTTCATAATAATGATTCAGGTTCTTACCTGCTATGGGAACTCTTAAGTGAAAGTTGAATTTTAGTAAATTTCAAGTAAAGAAATGAATAGATTTCAACATTCACCTCCTTTTTTATTACCATTGTTTTTTGTCTTTCTTTTGATTGAAATGTGAATAATGCTATAAACAAAATAAAAAGAAAAATAGAGAAGGCAGATATGGATAAATTGGAAAATCAAACTCTGCAGAACAAAGATTTACTATTTTTAAACTAACAAATATAATAAATTGTACCAAAGGAAATTGATAATTAAAAGATTCTGTATGGCTTCTAAAAAGTGACTACCTATTTAGTTTGAAATACTAAATCACAGTAATTTCTTGCTTTATACAATAGAGATCAATTAAAATAAAAAAAAAAACTAAAGATATTTTGGAGGGAGAGTATTAGTTTTAAATAACTGTATATGGTATCCTCTATCTTCTTCCAGTGGTTCATTCTTACTTGTAAGTTTATATTACAAGGGAAGCTTGTAAATACTGATGCCAGGGCCTTACCCAGACTATTCAGATTTAATGAGTCTGGGTGAATGCTGTGTATCAGCATTAAAAAAAAATATATTCAGGCGTGGGTGAATGCTGTGTATCAGCATTAAAAAAATATATTTTCAGCCTATTCTAATGTGCAAAGGCAAGAATGACTGTATTTTAAGCATTTTAAAATCTAATATTTAAAATCTATAAAAAAATTAAAAAAATTTATTTTTATATATTCAGGCGATTCTAATGTGCAAAGGCAAGAATGACTGTATTTTAAGCATTTTAAAATCTAATATTGGTTTTATTTTTTAAGGTAGGTTGCTGTATTTTAGAATTTTGATTTAGAGTTGATGTAATATTCTACAGAAGGCAATTTAGATCAGTTTATAAACAAGCAATTGAAGGCATTGACCTTTATCTTTAAAATTTTGATGTTTTAGATAGTTCACTATAAGGATTACCTTTTCCTTTTGCAGCATCATAATATTGAGTGCCAAGACCTCCAGATAGACCCTTTTTAAGCTGTTCTGAGCCTGTAGGGCATGGCTAGACCTGTTGTTAATTCAGTACTTTCATCTGATTGACATGGGAAGGATCATTGGCCACCTAGGGGAGGCCTTCCCATTATTAATTCCTTCCTGGATGTCCTTTATGTGTCTGCCCAGAGGCTTTGGCATTGGGAATGTTGTGAAAGTCATAAAAATAAATAAGTATTTGCCCTGGTTGCTCATACTGACATTCTAACAAATCACAGTTACACTGGGGCTTCCTCCTTTTAAAGAACGTGCAATGAGTGGGTGCCTTTCTGGTGCATTTCTTGGTAGAATTTGTAGTGAACCTACTGTGCAGTGATGAGTAGAAAAGTGTTGATCATGGTGGTACTATAGCTGCTGAAAATAGCCATAATCTTTGCACTTATTTGGGGTGTATGTATGTGCAGAAACATAGATCGTTGTTTTTGTTTGTATCTTAAGTATGAAGTCCTTTAAAAAAAAGTTTACCCAGGTTGTCCAAAGAGAAGAAATCCTTTAAATTAGTGAATCTAAAGTTTTGGAAGTATATCAGGGTCAGACGTTGTAAACTTGGAATGAGGTTCTAAAGTTTGAGAAGACTAATATAAATAAATTTCCACAAAATTCTTACTTTTTTAGATATCCTGAAACAGATTACATACAAAGCTATTGATGGTTGTATTGAAACAAATGAGTATATTTTTATTTTTTGTGGAAATCATAGTTTTGAAACTGGGAAGGCCTATGTATCACTATGTACTCTATTTTTGGAAATAATAGAGGAAGTATTTCAACCTGATTACTGCCTGTGGATAGAGGAATTTCTTAGTATTTGACTGACCACCTGCTGATACTTTATTTCCTTAGCGCTCCTCAAGTCATTATAAGAATCACCCAACAGCTTGAAATCAAAATGATGTCTTACTATGAAATGTCAGCTATCTATCATAAAAGATTATACGCCATTTTAAAATATAATTGCCATTCCCTTACACTCCACCCCCACCCCACAATTTACAGTCAAACATTTTAGAATAACTTAATCCCTGCAAAATAGGAAAGAGCTTTTGAGGCTCAAACCTTGGAAATTTAAGAAACTGACTTCTACTTTAAGTCTTTTACAAGTCTAGATAATTGTCAGTTTAGTCACTTCTTTTTTCTTAATCTTTACCTCCTCATTGTCATTCTTGTGGCATTTTAATGATGCTGTTTGTATATGACTGTTGATGAGTTCTGCTGAGTGAAGGTTATTTATTTATTTCTCCCCAAGCTGAATTTTTTATTCTCTATTTACTTATCTTGATGTTCTGTTTCCTTTCCTAACTGCTACCAGACACTCCTTTCCATGCCATTTGGCAGAGTAGGCCAAAAAAAGCATGGAGATTTCTGTGGGAACCTTGTGTAAATGTCAGTAACTGCTTTAGACAATGAACTTTGCCAGATCTTAGCAACTCCAGAAACTGCCTAAATTATCATTTCTTAAAGCTTTTATTTGATTATTAGAAAGTATGTTTTCTCTATGGTTTTAAAGTATTAATTGGTTTAATATAGAGTTTTAATGCATTGCTTAATAGTATCCCTGAGGCAAAGGTAAAAAACAGCCAATGGGTAACCTGAAGTCCATGTCTCCTGCCCTCTGTAAGCTTACAGGGTATTGAGCAGTTGAGATGTGAATAGGAAAAGATGACTCATCTGTGTAAATGTTGTTGACACATCAACAAAATGAGTGTTAAAAGTGCAACTTGGAGATACAAAAGAGAATTTCATTTCTGTCTTACTGTTGGGGAATGTATTTGAGCTGATGCAGTATCTGCAATAACAAACTAGTGCTATTTAAGAAGTATTTATTTTTAAGATTAATTTTTGATAATAACATATTTATGCTGTAATCTTTCTTCTCTCACCACCTAAGGGCTTTTGAAAGGGCATTTTTTGCCTTCACTTATTTCCACATAGCAATTGCTGCACTTGTGTTTCTCTTTCTAATGAAGGACAAACAGGGCCATTGTACAGGGTGGGACCATTCATCACTTCCTTTCGCTTCTTAGGTCAGAGAATACATATGATGCAGATGAACATAACCTTGGGTCAACCACCCTTTTCCCCTAATTTTATTGTGCTGAGACCTTGGTAGTTCTGAAAGTATTCAGAATATATTTGTATAATTTTACTTATTTTGGACATGATTATTATTTTTGAAAATTTATGAGAGAGAAGCAACTGCAAGAGTTTCACACCATGGTCCCCTCTCCCAGCTTTCCCAGCTGGTCAGAATCACCGGCATACCTAGCCTATATGTACAGGGCAACCAGGAAATGATATGGATTAACATTGCTTGAGCAGAGTGTTATTGCTTGAGCAGCGTATTATTGCTTTGCCATCTTGCTAGCCCTTGAACATCATTATTTTGGAGAAAATAGTGAAAACAACTTCTGATGATGTTTTTCTTTCCTGTTTTCAAATTGCAATAACCAGCCATTATTAAAAACCCAGTCTAAAAGAAAGGTACCCCTGGCTACTGGTAAAAATCTTGTAGCATTCCTGAATGTATATGCAAATTTAGGTCAGCTTTTCTTCTATCCCCTCCTGTCTTACTTTCTTGTGTCTCCTACAATTTCCTTTTCTCCTCTTCCTGCTCTCTGGCCACTAATGATACTCCCAAACAGAGTTGGCAAGAATGTATGTGGTACAGTGGTTAATAACATGAATTCTCAAGATTTGTTCCCTGAGTGATGGTCCTGGCTTTGGCACTTGCTGCTGTGTGTCCTTGGGCAAATTTCTTAAGCCTGTGTCTCAGTTTCCTAATTTGTAAAAGAACAAGAATAATAGCACTTATGATACCTAGCACAAATAGTAGTAGTATTGTCTAAATTTACTATTTAAAGATATTTTTTTCAAAGTTTATTCCATGTGAGAGAAAGGAAAAGTGAAACACCCCCAAAGATCTTCACATTGTAAATCATCCTTAGTTCAGCTGGCCTAGATCATGGGTATGCACATGTTCTTGGTGAGTTCAGGGAGGTTCTTGGAGGCAAACCCAGAATTCTTCCATGTGGATGCAGTTGGCGTTACTACTGTACTACCACCTGGCCTTGTAAATATATTATTTTTAATAGGTTTATTGATATTTTATTTACTGCCATAAAGTTATTTTTAGTGTATAGTCCAAGGTTTTTGGTATATTTCCAGAGTTGTGTGTTATTACCATGATATAATTTAAGAATATCTCCTAGAGACCAGTAGGTGGCGTGGTGATTAAGGCACTGGACACTCCCACACAGCCGACCTCGGTTCCAGTCCTGGACTTGGTGACTTGCTTTCTCACTTTCTCTCTCTCCTTCTCTGTCTCTCTCTGATCAAATTAAAATAAATGAATAAATAAATGAAATGAAATGAAATGAAATGAAATGAAATGAAATGAAATAATTCTTTAAAAAAAAAAAAAAAAGAGGGAGAATACTTCCTAAAGAAACTTTGTACCTACTAGTGGTCACTCACCTCCTTCCTTCCTGCTTTTCTCTATCCCTCACATAAACACTAATTTACTTTGAATAGATTTGCCTGTTGATATTAATATAGTCATATGATATGTAATTATTTGTCACTGGTTTTGTTCACTTAGTATAGTGTTTTCAAGGTATATCCATATTACAAGGTCTATCAATATTCAATTCCTTTTTATTGCCAAATGACATTACACTGTGTAAATGTACCACACTATTCATATCCATTCATTGGTTGATAGACATTACTGTTGTTTACACATTTAGACTACTGTGAATAGTGCTGCTGTGAACACTTGTGTACAAGTTTTGTGTGGACATGTGTTTTGATTTCTGTTGGTATGGGGTAGGAGTAGAAACTGGGTCATATGGTAACTTGATATTTAACATTTTGAGCAACTAGCACATTGATTCCATTTTACACTCTGACCAGTAATGTATGAGCTTCTCTAAATTTCAGTTTTTCTACATCCTTGTTAATATTTGTTCTTGTTTATCTTTTTGCTTATAACAATTCTAGTTGGTGATTTGGGATGGATTATCTCATTATTTGATTTTAATTTTCCTAATTACTAATTATGATAAACATTTTTCATATGTTTATTAGCCTACGTTGACTATTAGAACAATTGCTTTCATTTTAGAGATAATACAGATATAAAAATTATCACTTTCTTCTTTTATAAAGTTTGCTATTATAACAACTATGGGAATAGTTTTTAACTCAAACATACTTAAAGAATTATACCTGCATCTTGTTAAAAGTAAGAAAATGTTAGCTCTGGATAAAACTTAGTCATCATTAATGTTTAGAGTTTAGTTATTTCCTTAATTGGTTTATATGTAGATAGATCATTTTGTTTGGTTTGATGTCTACTTTTTCTATTTTAATTAAAAAAAAAATACTTGGCGTCTAGTAACATGGAAAATACTGCCACCACAGTGAGTTCCAGTTTGGCTCAGCAAATCTTAGAAGACGCAGCCTTTTTTTTTTTTTTTTCATTTTGCCTGAATGATGTAAATTCTTTAATTTAGCCAGTGAACATGGTTTTTAGTACTGCTGAGTTTGTTTTGCTTGTAGGAAATGATACATGTCCTTTTCTATACGTCCATTTACCCTATTCATTGAACATTACCTGCATGAAATATATAGTGATAGCACTGATTAATTGCTTCTTTAATAACTATTATGTGGATATAGCTTTTTCTTGGTGAGAGGTATATTTGTGTTTTTGTTTGTTTGTTTTTGAAACAGAAACATGGAATTGTTCCCCCAGTATAAAACTCACCAACACTGGTGTTAGTTTTTAATTATTCCATTATAATTCTATTATTTTTAATTTGCATTCTCAACCTCAGGGACAGTGGGGCAGAGTAAAATGATCATGGAATCAATTAGTGATGGAATTGGATTCTACTACTTAGTATCTTTGTGACATTGAAAATAAACTCTAAACATTGATGAAGATTTCCTAACCACTGTCCAGCTAGTTTTGTTTTGTTTTTGACCTGTATAGTGAGCATTAAGTAAATAAATAAATAAATAAAAAGTACCACCTTGTGAAGGAATTGTTATGGGAACATTTGAGACATTATTAAACTACTTAATCCTAGATATGCATTCAATGCTAAATAATTATAAGATAGTAGTGATAGTAGTACTAAAAGGAGCTGCAGTCTTACTGGTCCTTCCATCTGATTGGAAGATAAGGCACACAAGAAGAGTTAAATGGTTAAGAGAAGATTAAAAATTTCAGTAACATATAAGCAATCTCATTAGTATAATAGTTAGTAAAAGAGAATATGTTTAAAAGTGAACATTAGACAACCATCATTGCTTTCAAGCAATTTGAACCAGTACCTGAGAAAGGCGTATCTCCATTTCTGAGACAGGGGTAAATCTATTCCCTAAGGATTTTTAATTGAGGTAAAATTTTAAAGATAGTGAAAATGCATAACTCAGTGAGTTTTGACAAATGTGTAAATTCATATAACTGCTGACTCAGTCTACACATTGAACATCTCCATCACCCCAGTAAGTTCCCCTTTCCAGTCAATCGCCATCCCTGAAGGAAACCATTTTTCTTATTTCTTTAACATAGATTCATTTTGCTTGTGCTTAAATTTCATGTAAAGGTGGTCATACAATATGGAAAATTTTGTGTCTGACTTTTTTCAGCTATCATAAAGTTTGTGAGATTTCTGTATGGTACTGAAATTATCAATTTGTTCCTTTATAATGATGTACATCTTTGTTGTTTTCAATTTAGGATACTAGAAATCAGACACTGGTGAGTGTTCATGAAAATTTTAATTAATTTAAATAATTATTTTATTCTATTTGTTATTATTTATTATTTTTAAATTTAATCAGAGAGAAAGAGACAAGGAAAGTCAGAAAGCAAACTGCCAGAGCTGAGACTCAAACTACTGTCGATCATCTGAGAGCCCAGTGTATTAACCACTGTGCCACTGGCCTGTCCCTCATGAAAAATTAATTTGTATGGATATATACTTTATTTTTGGTAATTTCTGGGTTGTTGTGTAGAGGTTTGTTTAATTTCATAAGAGATTGCCAAAATACTTTCTAAAGTGGTTGTACCATTTTTATATTGTTACCATTAACATATGAGAGTTGCAGATGCTACACGTTTGCCTACATTTAATGTTATGTGTCTTTTTTAGTTTAGTGATTGTAGTGCCTAGTATCAAATGATGTTGAACACCTTCTCATATACATCTGGCTAGCTGTATATTTTCCTTTATGATGTGTATGTGCAAGTCTCTCACTCATTTATGTTTTCATTTGTCTTTTCACTGAGAAGTAAGTTTTTATTAATATTATATATAATATTAATGTATTATATAATTAATATTAATATACAATATATAGACATATGTAATGAATAAATATATTAATATATAATATGATTTTTATATATGTGTATGTGTGTGTATATATATATATGTATGTACGTATGTATGTATATATTTTTGCAAGATATTGGGTCATCAGGAAAGTTGTGACACATTGTTGCATAGAAAAATACATCTTGACTTTCTCAACAACCTAACAGATGCAATCAGGATGTTTTTTTCCCCACTCTGTGGCTTTATTATCCTATATCACTTATTTTTTTAAACCTTTTTATTTTGAAGTGATTGTAGATTCACATTGAGTTGTTAGAAATAATAGAGAGTTCCTATGTACCTTGTATCTTTTATTCATATTTTTCTAGTTGTTAATATACTGCAAAATTATGGTACAATGTCATAACCAAAGTGCTGGCATCAGTGCAGTCAAGATACAGAATATTGCCATCACCACAAAGATACCTTGTGTTGCCCTTTTATTGTAACACCTTTCTCATTTCCTCTGCCACTATCTCTGGCCCCGCAACCACTAAACTTATCTCTATTTTTATAATTTTGTCATTTTAAGTATATAATATGAAAGGAATCATACTATATGTGAACCATGTCATCATATTTTTTGCACTTAGCAAAATTCCCTTCAGATTCATCCTGGTGGTTTGTATCAATCGTGTGTTCCCCTTTTAAGAGATTTTCTTTTTAAAGAAATTTTTGCTGGGAACCAGCAGTTAGCGTAATGGCTATGTTGCTGGACTCCCACGTAGTCGACCACGGTTCACGTCCCGGACCCGGTGGCTTAAAACTCACACCAGGTGCGTGTGCGTGCATGCCCAAGATCCTGAGAGGAGAATGGAGGAGAAGGGATTTCGGCATGACCATCCCCCCTAGGGGGTGATTTCTCGCTTTCTGTCTCTCTGTCTCTGTCTGTCTGTTTGGCGAGCGCACATGCTCTATAGTGAAAACCTCTCAAATAAAAAAAAAAAAAGAAAGAAATTTTTGCTATAGGGCCCCTGTGCTTGCTGGGGAGACAGAAAGTGAGAAATCACTCTCTCAGGGGTGTGAATTCCTTCTCCTCTATTCTCCTCTCAGGATTTGGGGCACACATGCATTTGTATCTGGTGTTAGTTTAAAGCCACCAGGTTCAGGACTGGAACCACGGTTGGCCATAGTGGGAGTACAGTGCATTAATGTCCGCACCATCTGCTGGCCCCAGTATGTTCCATTATTAATAAATATTAGGTCGTAGAGAAAGTCATGAGTATTTTTCTATGCGAAAATGTGTCATGACTTTCCTGACGACCTAATAGTTTGCCATGATATGTGTGTACAATAGTTTATATAACCATTCACCTTTTGAAAGACAATGGGTTTTAGGTGATATGACTAAAGCTACTATAAACATCTAGCACAAGCTTTTGTTTGAGCATGTCTTAATTTCTTTGAGATAAATACCCAAGAGTGACATTGTAGGGTCTTAAGGTAGTTGCATGTTGAGTTTTATCAGAAACTGCTAATCTATTTTCCAGAGTGTCTATATTACTTTGTATTCCTACTGTGAATAATGTGAATAATGCAGGTTTTTTTTTTTAAATAAAGTTTCTTTGTTTGTTTCTTTTACATGTTCATTGTATTTGGTGTTGGCACTGTTTTTTACTTGAGGCATGCCAATGCATGCAAGTGATATCTTGCTGTGGTTTTAATTTGCATTTCTCTAAGCTAATGATTTTGACATCTTTTGTACTTTTTTTGGCTAAAGAATTATTATTTAATTGTATTATTTTTAAAAATTTGCAGTAGGGCACAGACATTCACAAATGAGAGAAGGAGATGGGAAGAGTGAGGGAGAGGGAAAGGAAGAAAAGTGAGAAAGCAAGCTGTCACATTCGGGACTTGAACCATGGTCTGCCAGTGTGGAAGTCCAGCACCTTAACCACCTTGCCACTTGCTAGCCCGATATTCTTATTTGCCATTTCTAAATTCTGTTAGTGAAAAATCTGTTCAAATCCTTTGTTCATTTTCTATTTGATTGAATGCCTTGTACTATTGATTCTTGAGGATACTTTACATATTCTATATACAAATCCTTTTTTTTAAAATATGTGATTTGGGCATATTTTCTCCCAATCTGTGCTTTGTCATTTTACCCTCTCTTTGGAGTCTTTTGTAGAGCTAAAGGGTTTATTATTATTATTTTTTTTTTTGCTTTTTGTTTTTTTTTGGGGGGGGGAGTTAGGAGAGATTTTTGCTATAGGGTTCATGTGCTTGCCAGAGAGACAGACAGAGAGCCAGAAAGCAAGAAATCATCCCTGGAGGTGATGGCCATGCCACAATCTCTTTTCCTCTATTCTCCTTTAGGGATTTTGGGCACACATGCACACGTTTGGAATGTGTTTTAAGCTGCCAGGTCTAGGACTCACACCATAGTTGACTACGTGGGAGTCCAGTGATGTAACCACAATTCCATCTGCTGATCCCTGTAGAGCTAAAGTTTTTAATATTGAGAAAACTCAGTTTGTCCTTTGGTTTTCTTTTATGTATCATGTCTTGTACGTGTGTGTGTGTGTGTGGGGGGGTATTTATGTATGTATGTCAGGTCTAAGAATCGGCCTAGCTCTAGATTTCAAATATTTTCTTCTATTTTTTTTTCCCAAAAGTTTTAAAGTTTTGCATTTAAGTCTCATGATCTAGTGAATATTAGGTAGTATTTAATTTTTTTTCCTTTTAATGTTCATTTGTCCTGGCATCTTTTGTTTAAAAGGCTATTTTCTACCTAGTTAATTTTTTTTTAACCTTTGTCAAAAATCACTTGGGTCAGGAGACCAGATGGTGACAAAGTGCTAAAAATACAAGGTTGTGAGGCTGAGCCTCATGGAAAGGTTCTAAGTCTGTGTCTGGAGACCTCTCTGAGTATGTCAGTTATATGCATGTCCATGATCTGGACTAGCTGATGCTAGAGGTATATTACAGCATCACAGTCCTGCTGGGGGTACTGTCTCTGCCTCTACTTTCTCTCTTTTTCCCTCTCTCTCATGAAAGAAATAAATTTTAAAATCTATTGGCTGTACTTATGTTGGGCTTTTCCTATGTTCTCTATTCTATCTCTTTGATCCCTGTGCTAATTCCATGTTGTCATTATTAGTATAGCTATATGAATGATCTTAAGAAGGTTCACAGAAAATGCACATTATGGGGGAAAAAAAAAACCTGTAAGTCTTTCATTTATTTTTATGTCAAAGTAAACTTGTATGTTGATTCAAATTTTACATTAAAAAAATTTTTTTGAGAGGTTTTTGCTATAGGGCTCATGTGCTTGCCAGAAAGGCAGAGACAGAGAGACAGAAAGCAAGAAATCGCTCCCCAGGGTCATGGCCATGCTGCAATCCCTTCTCCTCCATTTTCCTCTTGGGATCTTGGGTATGCACGCACATGCGCCTGGCATGAGTTTAAGCCACTGGGTTCAGGACTTGAACCTCAGTCAACTACATGGGTGTCCAGCAACATAGCCATTGTGTTAACTGCTGGTCCCAAATTTTACATAAAATTTTTGAAGACCCCCCCCCTCATATAACAAGCCTGGGGATCAGAAAACTTTATTTATCCTATTTTGTTCTTTTTCAAAATTGTTTTAGATATTCTAGCTTTTTGGGGTTTTTGTTTGTTTTGCTTTCTATATAAATATTTAGAATAATCTGTATATCTACAAAAACCATGGTGGGTATTTGAGCAAAATTTTCATTAATCTTTCTATTTGCATAGATTTGACATCTCTGCATCCCTGTGTTAAGTCTTTCAATCTATGAACATGGCATGACTCTCTTATTTATGTATATATCATTAATTTTCATAATCAGTATTTTCATCTTTTAAGAGACAGAGGGGAGAGAAGAAGAAAAAGAGAGCGGGATTATAGGTATTTTTAACAATGTCTTCCTGTATCTCAATCCTCTTGCCCAAGCCTCCCATTTAGTTGAGACTACAGGTATGTGCACACACACCTGGTGTATTCAGGTTGGACCAGGGATTGAACATGGGCCTCCCATGGTGATTCTAGCCTCCAAATCCGTGGTACTACCTATAATCAGCATCATTGTTTCCTGTTTTGTTTACTTTACTAGACAGTAATAGTCTCAAAAATCTTTCTCTTCATCAGACATTTGATTCTTTGCAAAGCTTATAGTTGTTGAGCTTGAACATGGAACTTTTTGCTCTCAGTATTTTGATTTTCCTATTGTAGTGCCTTCTGAAGTTCTTCTGAAGAAAAATTAATCTAACCCCATATCTTTGTGAAAGCCAGTTTTTTGGGGGTTTTTTTGGGTTTTTTTTGCCAGTCACTTTTTTAAAGAAATTTTTGCTATAGGGTATGTGCACTCACTCACTTGAGAAACAGAGACAGAGAGACAGAAAGCTAGAAATTACCTCAAGGAGGAATAGCCATACTGCAATCCCTTCTCCTTCATTCTCTTCTCAGGATTTTGGGTCTGTAAGCACAGGTGTCTGGTGTGAGTTTTAAGTCCTGGGTCCAGGTCTCAAACTGCGGTCGACTACCTGGGAGTCCAGCAATGTAACCATTACTCCATCTGCTGGTCCTGAAAGCCAAACTCTTTATTAAAAGATACAATGCATTCTTTGATCCCTCTGCTGATTTCATATTGTCTTTATTAGTATAGATATAAGAAGGATCTTCAAAAGTTCTCAGAAAATACATATTATGAAATAAAAAGTCAACTATATGTCTTTCATCTATTTTTGTACCCAAATAAACTTGTACTTACAATTTTTACATGAAATTTTTGAAGACCCCTCATATAATAAGGCTGGGAATCAGGAAAGATAATTTCCCCTAATTTGTTCTTTTTCGTGTCTATAAACTATGCAAAGTGTTCTCTTAGCTCACTCAATGATGTAGTTCAAAGAAATTGTCTGACAAAAGCAGTGGGAATACTAATACCTGTATTCAGCACCATGGTACCCCTTATTCCAGCATGTTTCAATTTTTAGCATAGAGAGTACAGTTTAAAAACAATTTTTTTTGAGAGGTTTTTGCTATAGGGTGCGTGTTCTTGCCAGAAAAACAGCGAGAG
>NW_006159565.1:327912-338194 GCF_000334495.1 Tupaia belangeri chinensis
CCCCGGGGGGTGGGGGGGAGGGGGATGGCCACTCTGCAATCCCTTCTCTTCCATTCTCCTCTTGGGATCTTGGGCATGCATGCACATGCGCCTGTGGTGAGTTTTAGCTGCCACATGTGGGAATAGAACTGAGGTTGACTACATGGGAGTCTGGCAACATAGCCATTATGCCAACTGCTGGTCCTGATACTGAACTCACTTCTACAGGAGGGCCTGTTTACTTACTTTTCTAGTGCTATAGAATAGCTGAGGGCTCCCTCCCCTCAGCTGCTTCTGTTCTTTACTCAGATATCACCTTCTCAGTGAGATTTTCTTTATCTTATTCATTTAAAACTACCATCCCAGGACCAGCAGTTAGCGTAATGGCTATGTCGCTGGACTCCCATGTAGTCAACTGTGGTTCGCGTCCCAGACCTGGTGGCTTAAAACTCACACCGGGCGTGTGTGCGTGCATGCCCAAGGTCCTGAGAGGAGAATGGAGGAGAAGGGATTTCGGTGTGGCCATCCCCCCTGGAGGGTGATTTCTCGCTTTCTGTCTCTCTCTGTCTGTCTGGCCAGCGCACATGCCCTATAGCAAAAACCTCTCCAAAAAAACCGAAAACAAAAAAACAACAACTACTATCCCTTCTCTCCAATTCTCTTTTCCTCTTCTCTTTCATATTTTTCCTAAAACATTATCAGAATCCTATATATGGGTGTTTCTGTTGTTACTCTACATATGTCTTTTAAAAAAAAATCCATATTCTGTAAAATCATACACTAATATTATAGACTCAATGAGAAAAATAATGGGCAGGCTATTCAAAATCTGTGGAAATTTTCAATCAGGATATAAATAACTAAATATTCCTAGTAAATTATCATTGACTTATTGTTTTGATACAAAGGGGATAAACTTTATAACTTATTCATCTGCAATTGTAGCTTCTTTCAGTAGTAAAATGTAGTAGAACATGCTATGAATCTTGAAGCCCCTCAACCAGCACTAAGCTAAGAAAAGTTGTTTTAAGTTTTAATGTTAATTTTGTTGTTGCTGCTGCTATTGTTTTCCTTTTTTTCTAATGCCAGGGATTATGTGTGTAAGAGAGAGAATTATTTTCTTATAGTTCTAAGGGTATTTAATAAGTTATAAAGCTTGTTCATGATCACTTTTATAACATTAGTATTAATTTCATTTAACTTGTGTACTATAACAATATCTGTTTCTTATTTATCAGCCACATATAAAGTAAATAGTAACAAAGAAATATAAATTTTAGCAAGATAGACTATATTATATATTTTCCTTGTTTGTTTATCATTTATCTCCCCGAACTAGAAGATGTATTTTTTATCTTATTTTGCTTTTTTATTCGTGTCTGTGTTCTCATTTCATAGAAGTCCCAGTAGGCATTTAATAAATATTTATTAATTGAAAGAATAAATAAATTAATATTTAGACTTCTGTAGAATTTTGAGGTAATTGAGGATAAGAACACTTTTTTCCCCTTTAAATTGAATAACTTCTTTGGCTTAATAGTTATTGACATTTAAGACTATGGCCTGATTTATGTATGTTTAGAAAAGCAAAAGTAATGTGTTCTGAATGAAGTTCAAGATTCAACATTCTCTAGGAAGATGCAACTTTGTTCTCCAATAAGATCTTTTAATAGAAACTAACAGGTATACTGTGCATCTCCACTAGACACTTACAGCAGTGTACACATTAGTTTAATCCTGAGACCACTATGGAACTGCACCTCACAGAGTGGGTTTCCGGAACCTTTGGAAGTCTCTGAGACCCTTGGCTGATGGAGGCATTTTATCATGACATAAAGGTGGGGTTTTTTTTGTTGTTGTTTTTTCCCCTATGTTGAAACTTGACTGATGATATGAAGTTAATTGTGCACCTGAGCAGATATAGTAAGGCAATGGTGCCAAACTATACCAGTTGGCATGACATTCTTCCCTGCAACATGCCTATGATTAAAAAGAACAAAACAAAACAAAATGAGAACCCTCCCAGAATATTCTTGATGAAGTGTTAAACATAATTATATTACATTCGACTCCAATTTTTTTTTAATACCGTGTCAAAATGAAAATAAGGTATAAAACATTTCTGTTGCATGCCAAAATATAATGGCTGTCTCAAGGCAATGTGCTAAGAGAGATTATCTGAACTCAGAGCTGAATTAACGGCTTTTTTCATGCCACCCTATTTTTACTTGAAGTAGTGACTGATAGACAAACTATGGTAATTCAGACTTAAGTATTTGACAGCATCTTCTTGAAAATGAACAAAATAAACCTGTTATATCAATGGAAATAACTGACAGTATTTGCACATAATGATAAAAATCAAGTTCCTAAGTAAAAATTTGAATTTTGGAAATCTTGGATGTACTTCCATGAACTTGATGCTTTCTCCTTATTTGATGATATGAAGTTAATTGTGCACCTGAGCAGATATAGTAAGGCAATGGTGCCAAACTATACCAGTTGGCATGACATTCTTCCCTGCAACATGCCTATGATTAAAAAGAACAAAACAAAACAAAATGAGAACCCTCCCAGAATATTCTTGATGAAGTGTTAAACATAATTATATTACATTCGACTCCAATTTTTTTTAATACCATGTCAAAATGAAAATAAGGTATAAAACATTTCTGTTGCATGCCAAAATATAATGGCTGTCTCAAGGCAATGTGCTAAGAGAGATTATCTGAACTCAGAGCTGAATTAACGGCTTTTTTCATGCCACCCTATTTTTACTTGAAGTAGTGACTGATAGACAAACTATGGTAATTCAGACTTAAGTATTTGACAGCATCTTCTTGAAAATGAACAAAATAAACCTGTTATATCAATGGAAATAACTGACAGTATTTGCACATAATGATAAAAATCAAGTTCCTAAGTAAAAATTTGAATTTTGGAAATCTTGGATGTACTTCCATGAACTTGATGCTTTCTCCTTATTTAAGCCTGTCTGATGAAATAGATAGTATATTAACATGTGATTTTTTTATGTTGTGTGACAAAATGTGTCAATGTTTGTAAGGTACACATAGCTCAGTGAATCTACAAAGTCATGATGTAGAAAAGATAAATCCAAAGAGCAAGATAGACTAAAGGATTGAATTTAATATATCAAAGCAACATGATTTCATTGATAAGGTTTCAGTTTCCACTTTGCAACTAACCTTTATGAAACCTACATTTGTTCAGTTTTAGTATAGTATCAAGAACAATATTCACTGTGATTTGAAAAGGCTATTAAAGTGTTCCATCCCATTCGAACTATGAATTATAGAGGCTAGGTTTTGTTAATACCCTTCATGAAACAATATGTTCCAAGAGACTTAAGTGCAGAAGCATATATGAGAATCTAGTTGTCTGTCATCTTTTTTTTTTTGGGGTGGGGGTGGGGGAGTGTTTTCGCTATAGGGCGTGTGCGCTTGCCAGAAAGACAGAGAGAGACAGAAAGCAAGAAATCACCCCCCCGGGGGGATGACCACGCCTCAATCCCTTCTCCTCCATTCTCCTCTTGGGATCTTGGGCACACAGGCACACGCGCCTGGTGTGAGTTTTAAGCCACCGGGTCCAGGATGCGAACAAAGGTCGACTACATGGGAGTCCAGTGACATAGCTATTACGCTAACTGCTGGTCCCAGAATCTAGTTGTCTTCTAAGCCAAACATTGAAAAATTTTAAATAATAAAAAACAATGCCATTATGGAAATGCAATGTAAATTATATGTAATCCAATGTAATATAAAGAAGATTATGATGATAATAAAAATAAATAAATAAATAAATAAAAAAACAATGCCACTGGGACCAGCAGTTAGTGTAATGGCTATGTCGCTGGACTCCCACGTAGTCGACCGCGGTTCGCGTCCCGGACCCAGTGGCTTAAAACTCACGCTGGGCGCGTGTGCATGCTTGCCCAAGATCTCGAGAGGAGAATGGAGGAGAAGGGATTGCGGTGTGGCCATCCCCCCTAGGGGGGTGATTTCTCGCCTTCTGTCTCTCTGTCTCTTGCTGTCTGTCTGGAGAGTCCTTATGCCCTATAGCAAAAAAACCTCTTCAAAAAAATAAAAATTAAAAACAGTGTCACTTCGGCCTGCCAATGGCATGGTGGTTAGGTGGCTGGATTTCATGTGGCCAAAAGCACGGTTCAAGACCCAGACCCATGGCTTAAGACATATGCCAGGAGCATGAGCATGTATGTCCAAAATCCTGAAAAGAGGGAAGAGATGGAGGAGAAGACAAGACCATGCCCCATAAGAGATGCTTTTTGTCTTTGTTTCTTTCTCTTGGGTGAGTGCATACACCCTGTAGCAAATTAAACTGCTTTCTTCATGCCACCCTATTTTTACTTGAAGTAGTGACTGACAAATTAAGGTAATTCAGACTTAACTGTTAAAACAAAAACAACAAAAGTTTAGTCCTCTGTGATATCCTCCATGTCTCGCTAATGGTGTCATGAGTTTCCAGAAAAAGACTATTTCCAGCCAGGACCAGGTATAAACAGAAGACAAAAAGTTTCTGTTTTGTTTTAGACAATATATTTTTCATAAACATGTCTTTTTGTGTTAACATATAATAACTTTCTTTTTATTCTTAAATGAGTTAATAAATATCTTTAAAGTCTATAGTCTCACTTTCTAAATACATAAAGAAATAACTCACATAAACAAGAATTTATAATCCTCAATAAATTTGTAAGAAATTTGCGAAGGAGCCCTAAAACCAAAAAGTTTGAGTGCTGCTGCTCTAGAAGAAGGTGGTTTTATTATTTTGTTGACTGGGAAGCCCAGGCATAGAAGGTTAAGCAGGTTACCCAGTCAAACAGCTAGTGAATAATACAGCTGGAATTCAAATCCAGGGTTCCTGAGTTCTTGCTGTAAAGTGCTATGGTGTATGAATACTTCTTGAAAAATTTTATGGTTTGTAACTTTGCTAGGATCAATAGGCTTTATCTGATAGAACTTAGATGTCCTTAGGAAATTCTTTTCACATGTAATTTTCTTAGTCTAAAATTAAATCATCATCATTTAGGTATTTTTTTGAGTTCCAATTTTTATGTCTGTAAATCTGTGCTATAAACTCACATCAAACATCTAAGCAGGAAACATAAATCATTTCTGAGTTCCTTTCTTAAGACCTTTTGACCTTTCTTTAAATCACTGTTGGATTTTTAGGATTATTTGAAATAATTTTCAAAAGAAACATTGTATCATATTCAAGAATAGTGTTGATTATTTCCAATAACTTTCCTTTTATTTGATTGGTCATACCTTTTCACTATATACCATAGAAATGACAATTTAGTACACTTCTGCTTTGAGGTGAAATATTGGAGTGCTGTAAGCTTATTTCAGTTTGGAGAAATAGGAGAATTACTTTTATCCCACTGCCTCTTATTATTAATTTATATGCTGAAATAGGTGATCACAGAACAGGATCAAACCAGGATATAAATGCAACCATTTATGTTTCTACCATCAGCTTCAACTGTAGATTAATCTCATTGAAAACTTGCTTAGTTTCTTAAGCAAAAAATTGGAAACGTAGGTTTACCCTGTCAGTTCCCTTAACTATGCTGTTAATTCACATTGATTTGGAGAAAACCAAGATAATAGTTTTATTTCCCCATTGACTGACTGCATCTGCAAGCTGTCCACAGTGCTGTTAAATGGATCTTAGCTATTCCTTCTGTTTTCCCTGTTTTGGCATGTACAGATTCAAATATGAAGAAGATAATATGAATGAACCACTCGGAGAGAATCTAACACTCGCTAGTAAAACTTTTTAGCACAAAATGGTTACTTTATACTGAGGTCTAGGAATATGTAATGCAAACTTTGATTTGCATTGTCCTTTCTGGTACAGAGACCAGGAATAAGAGTCAATGTCTGCCTTTCAGTTGGTCTTACAGTATGCTCAGGTATTCCAGTTCTTAGGTTTCCAAACTGTGTCCACAGTGAAGCTTAGCTATCACTTCAGTCCTTGCTAGGCCATTCCTAGTTCTCAGTGGTGTCCTCCATGTCTCACTAGTGGTGCCAGGAGGTTCCTGCAAGACTACTTCCAGCCTGGTCCAGATATTTACAGAAGACAACTGGCTCTCAAAAATTTACTTCATATGTCAGATCTAGGAGAGTAATTATTCGAAATACTTCTTTGCCATAGAGAACACTACAGGGGCTTTTTTTTTTTTTTAACATTTTTACCATAAAGCGTATGTGCTCACCAGAGAATGGGAAAGTGAGAAATTATCTCCCAGGGGGATGGCCACACCACAGTCTCTTCTCTTTGATTGTCCTTTTAGGACTTTGGGCACACAAGTACATGTGCCTGGTGTGATTTTCAAGCTGCCAGGTTCTGAACTTGAACTACAATTGGACATGTGGAAGTCCAGTGCTTTAACCACCAGACTATTTGCTGGCCCCAACGAATACTTCTTTAACAAGCCTTCAAAAGCTTTTGAAAGCCTCATTGTAGCACTAAGAGTTGCAGCTGAGCCCATCTTGTTTCTGTTAGACCTTTGAGCTTCCGCCCTTTGTGACCTGTCAGGTTGCCGTGGGCTCCTTGGACACTGCTGCCTCTCTTTAGCTCTTGCCTTGACTGAAATGTGGACATCTTAGTCACCAGGAGGTCCATAGCCATGTACCTTATCGAGGACCTTGTGTAGCAATGGCTTCATGCCTGTGTCATCTCATGTCTTGGTATTTCCCTTGACTTGTTTACAAGTCTTCCACTTCCTAGACTGTGAAGGTAGGAATCTTCTCTGTCCCCAGTGCCTAGTAGCCAGGAGACATTTAATGAATGCTAGAGGAATGATTAAATGCTTTTGCTTGTAACTGTGGAACAGGAGAAAATATGAGTTCAGTCTAATGTCTTCCCTTCTGTAGAAAGATCTGTAAATACTGAGAAGGTAGTGGAGATTTTTCTGCTGTCAGTTACAGATCTTACAGTGCACTGAATCAGGATACACATAGGTGTTAGCTCAACTTTATAGTTAAACTTCCAATCACACCCCATCAGAAATGTCTGAGAAATATATTGAACCTTTTAAAATACCGTATTTCTATATTTTATAGTTGTCATAACAGATTGATTAGTTTTAATAATTGTATTTGAAATCAGATACGTATTTAAAATCTTATATATCAAAGTCTATTTCTGGAAAATATAAATATCTCTAATAAGAAAGTGAAGCTTGATTATTATCTATGATGACAGAATCAACTCTTTTTTTAATTGCTAGAGGGAGACAGAAAAACAGGGTGAAAAGAGAAGAGAAAGCATTTTCCACTGGAGCATGGCCTTACTATAATTCTTTTTCCTTCATCTCACCATGTGGTTGAGATTTTGGGTATTCATGTAAATGTGCCCAGCTATTCTGGTATAAGTCACAGGGCTGGAGATTCTAACTATAGTCAGCTATGTGGATTCTGGCTCCCTTAACCACTAGGTTATGGGACTGGCCCATAGAGCTAATGCTTTATGGAGTGATAATTATGTAATTGAAAATTACTCTGTACCATTGATTAATCTCTTCTCTTTCTGCCTCTCCTTCATTTTCTCTACTACTCCTGCTACGTTTTTTTCACTTTTGACCACTAATTCATTTCCATATGTGATCACAGAAAAAGTAGTTTGAATTACCATGTCTTAAAGCATGTAGCAGACTTAGTCCTAAAGCGCTTATAGTTTCCTTACAGCGCCATAGTATAACTTATCCATATTTGCATATTTAACGATAGTAGTGCGTATGTAGTTATATATTTAAATTTTACTTCAGAAATATGTTTAAAATGCATAATTATTATCTTAAAAAGATTAATATTACTGTTAGGAAAAAAGCATGTTGTATACGAGATTAAATTCCTGGCTTGAATAGGTATACATAATGAACTGCCAACAGCTGAAACTTCAATGGCTACATTTACCAGAAAAGTATTTTCTACATATATTTTACAGAGTAGTTGTTACAAATGATACATTATGCCTTGTGCTTTGGTTTCTCATTGGAATTTGAAAAATAAAACATTGTTATTGGTAAATTCATAAGCTTGGGGAATAAAATTGTTTGAATTTGGTGTAAAAGAAGTTTCAAAGGAAGGTTAGTGGTTTAAACCAAAAGATTAGTTGCTCTAGAAAATTTAGGTATGGCAAAAGTATTGAAAGGTCTTGCTCCAACTGATTGCTCCACTTATGCTGCAATTCCTGATCCTCCTGTTGGACTTTCACCTGATTGATGATGCTGATTATGATGGCATAATATATTTTATTGTCACTTTACCAGAACATGTGGGATTTGTCTGCTCTTGAAGATTGCCCCCCACCACCAACTTGTTGTGGTATGGTGTGTTCCTCTGCTAACTGGAAATTGATGGTTATTTCTTTATTCATTAACACTTCAAAGTGAAGGAGAAAAGGGCAAGTTACTGAATACATTATAATTATACTAGGTGAAGCTCTTACCGGCATATTCACTAAAATAACTTAACGTTTGACTTTCTTGGTACCTAATAGTTGATCCCTATACAACCTTTTTTTTTTTTCTTTTTGGAGAGGTTTTCACCATAGGGTGCATGTGCTCACCAGACAGACAGAGAGAGACAGAGAGACAGAAAGCGAGAAATCACTCCCCAGGGGGTGATGGCCACACCACAATCCATTCTCCTCCATTCTCCTCTTGGAATCTTGGGCACGCACGCTCACACGTCCGGCGTGAGTTTAAGCTACCGGGTCCGGGACTCAAACCACGGTCGACTACGTGGGAGTCCAGTGACATAGCCATTACGCTAACTGCTGGTCCCCCTATACAAACTTTTAAAAAATTGTTTTAGATAATAGAGTCTCAGTTCTCCTTTGTGGAGTAGATCACTAAAACCCATGGCAAGTTACACCTCCTATATTTTAGGGAAGTCAGAAGTATAGGACATGGGACTGCTTCAGAACTTCTTGTGTTCTAATAGCTACCCATGTAAATTATTTCTGTTCTGTTACATGGGCCATGGTCTTTTCTAGATGAGCAGAAGATTATCTTTGCTATGGATAAGTAAAATTAAATCCATTTACCTTATATCAGAAAATCTCAAATGTCCATTTTGGGAAGTGACTTGTACATCATAAAATTATGATGTCTTAAGAGTGCATTTAATATTCCTTCCCTTGGGATGCACTTTAAATCTATGTTACCCAAACAGATGAAACTCTTTCACAAAAGATTTATGTTCTATTTAAAAACGTGAAAATTGGGCCAGCCAATGGGGTGGTTAAGGTGACTGGATTCCACATGGCTAACTGTGCAGTTCAAGTCCTGGACCTGGTGGCCTGAATATCATGCCATGTGCATGTGTGTATGTGCCCCAAATCCTGAAAGGCAGGAGAGATATGTGAGAATAGATTGTACCATGACTTCCCCATGGTAGGTGCTTTCTCACTTTCTCCTCTTGCTTGCTCTCTGTCTCTCTCTGGCCAATGCTTTTACCCTCTAGCAAATGAAAGAAAAGAATGGAAGGAAGGAAAAGAAGGGAAAAGAAAAGTAAAAATAAAAATTCCATAGTTCTTCATAGTAATTCATTCTAGCCTATAATGTTCATTGTTTGAATACAGAATTATGCTTATTCTCCACTCATTTTCCTTGAGAAGGGGAAGATCTATTGTTTATTACTTGAAACACACACACATACACTTTAAAGAACATTAAGTGGACCATTGGCTTTTTCTAAGGTCAATGTTTATTTTTATTTTTATTTTAAGGTCAATGTTTATTAACAGGGCCAGCCTTAGTGGCTCAGCAGTATTGGACTGATTCATGGTAGTAGATTTATATGGAAGATCAGATTCAGTTCTCAGGTTGAGCTATATATTTCAGGTACATGTGTGCCTGTGATCCTGGCTGGGTAGAAAAGCTGAGGAGAAGATGTCAGCATCTGGCCCTGCTGAGGGTCTCTGTGTCTTTTTTATAAGTAAGTAAATTAAAAAAAAAAAGTTCAATAACTTTACCTCAAGTGTGACTCAGTCATTTCTTTTTCCTTTGTGAATCTTTTCAGCTTTTCTGTTTCCCATTTATGGTGTATGAAGATCATATGCTTTGGGAACCAGCAGTTAGCGTAATGGCTATGTCGCTGGACTCCCACGTAGTCGACCGCGGTTCGCATCCCGGACCCGGTGGCTTAAAACTCATGCCGGGCACGTGTGCGGACGGGCCCAAGATCTCGAGAGGAGAATGGAGCAGAAGGGATTGCGGCGTGACCATCCCCCCTGGGGGGTGATTTCT
>NW_006159565.1:338242-347211 GCF_000334495.1 Tupaia belangeri chinensis
CCTCTCCGGGAAAAAAAAAAAAAAGATCATATGCTTTTATTGGGGGTGGGGTGGGGGTGGGGTCTTTGCACGCCTGAATGTTAATCCTTCTCTATTTCTCAGAGCTTTTGTGTTTTGCTACCTTTATGTCCTCTTTTAATTTCATGATCTTCTGTACGTATTTCAATGGGAAATAGTGCTGGGATTGGAGAGATAAATATCAATATGTATTATTCACCAAATTTGATCATCTATTTTAAAGTACTTTTGGTAATTCATTTAATTTAGACACTTAAAATTCCAGAACATTCAATTATTAGCCTTCCCTTCTTTTTATAACAAATGTCAGTGTTTGTGATGACTATAATTTTATGGTCATTTGGATTGCAAGATATTTTCTTGATGACTATATGAAACCATTCTTTATGAAGATTTTTTTTTCTGCTAGCTTATAATACCCAGCATAGTAATTGGTACATGTATTGATATGTTTAGTTAACTGAATTCTGTGACAGTCAAATCATTATATCATTTAAAATCAAAACCATTGTATAATATATTAATGTTCTACCACCTATAAAACTAAATTCAAATTCTTGAGCTTCTATCTGAATCTTTTTCCTTTCAAAAAGATGTATTTTTATGACTCATTCATGTACGACACTGGAACCATATCAAGTGCCATTCCTTTTTCTGTTAAATAGAGTGCAAATGGCAAGACATTAATAAAGCCTGTAGCTCAGTAAATCCCAAGGTATCAAAGCTATATATATTGCAATTCAGGTTTATTAGGCTGTTTTGTTCATAAGAGTGGATGATTTTTAGCTGAGGTACATAGCAAAGAGGAAATTGGACTCACAGTTGGCAATCAGAACCAAAGGATGCACTTGAAATACTGCTTAGAGCTCGTCACATGCAGCAGACACAGATGGAACTGTTAAGATAAGACAATGATGGACTCTCCTGACTTTGAGTTCCACATTTTATCACAACATTTAACATGTCACTGTTTATAGTCTTATATCAGACCACAATCTCTTAAGAAATAGTGACTACATCTTATTCTCTTTCTATTCCAATACTGATTAAAAGGTCTTATTCATACAATGAGTGCATGTTTATTGAACAGAAATTTCTACAAGCCAGAGACCTCTTGATGCTTCCCTCTCTCTCATGCCTGTAACTAAGTCATTACTGAATCTTTTGGCCAACTAAATACTGTTTTAAAGCCACCCATTGGTCTCCATCTCACTATTTCCATGACCAAACCTACTGTCACCTTTTTTGGAGCATTGTACCTGCATCACTGCAGTGGCCTCTTAACTGATATACTCCCATTTCTCTGGTCCTGCTTTCGTTCTTCTCATTATAGCCAGAATGATCTTAAATAGTACAGTGAATCATCATCGTCATCATAATATTGATAATGCTTTCAACCAAGGTAAATAGATAAGGTATATAAATAGGGTAATCATTTGCACAACACTTTTGAATGAGAAATGAGCGCCACTACTAATCATGCAGGAAGGCATGGAAACAGGAATATGTGTTTATCCTGCTTGCTAGGTACTTTACAATCTGGGGCCTGTTCATCCTGCTTTCTTTCATTCTTTCTGCACCTGCAGCCATTTTTTCATCCTTCTGTGCCTCCCAGGGTTACTCACCATGTTCCCACTGCTAGGTCTTTTCACATGCTATTATCTAAATATCTGAATCCTATTATTACTTCAGTTTCAACTCTTGAGTTTCATCTCATTAACTAGGTTAAACCTCCTTATCACATCCATGAATTAAGTTTAGCATTTATTTGAATGAAGAAATGAATGAGTACTAGAAATAGGTTGATAATATTTTGTTACCAATATACCAGTTAAGATGGAATACACTAGGACTAGCAGATGGTGTCATGGTTACTTTGCTGTACTCCCATGTAGTCCACCATGGTTCCAGTCCCGGACCCAACGGCTTAAAACACACATGTGCATGTGTGCCCAAAATCCCAAGAGGAGGAGAAGGGATATCTCCCTGGGGCAGTGATATTTTGCTTTCTGTCTCTCTGGCGAGTGCATGTGCCCTATAGCAAAATTCTCCCCCCAAAATTTAAAAATAAAAAGAGGGAATACACTCATAACATAATGACAAAGTAAGCTATATATTTTTATGCTATATATTCAGTATATGTGCTTTAGATTAATGTGCAGCTACAGTCTCAATTTTAACAGTCTTAATTCTAATTGTGCTATTTGATGTTTAATTTGGTAAGGATGCAATAATTTAATTTATTTTAAAAGTTCAACTTAGGGGCCAGCAGGTGGCATAGTGGTTAAAGCACTGGACTCCCACATGATTGATTATAGTTTGAATCTTAGAACCGGCCCCTTGAAAATTATACCAGACATGTATGGATGCATGCCCAAAGTCCCCAAAGGAGAATGGAGGAGAAGGGATTATGGGATGGCCATCCCCCCTACGGGGTATTTCTTACTTTCTCTTTCTTGGTCTCTCTGGTGAGCACACATGCCTTATAGCAAAACTCTCTAAAAATAAATAAATAATTAAAAAGTTCAATGTAGTAACTATATAAATAAGTCATAAATTCAAAGTTAGATATGGGTTTTTTGATAAGAAATTCCCCTTATTATAAAATCTGTGACATTTAGAATCATAACATACAGAATTGATGGGTTCTGAAGCCATATGATCTAAGTTTAAATCAGAACTTGACCATTTATGGCTGGGTAACCTTGAGCAAGTTACTTAACTTCTTCATGCCTCTGTTTCCTATCTATAAAATAGTCTTATGATGATATCTATTTTCTAGGGATTTTGTGAAGATTAAATCAGTTAGAATTGTTTCTAGCACATAGTAAATATTCATTAAATACAGTCAGCACACTGGGAAAGTCATGACGTATTTTTCTATGTTTTTCTATGCAAAAATTAGTTGTGACTTTTCCAATGACCCATTAGTTATTACTGCTATATTTATTCATTCAACAAATATTTATTTAGTACTTTGTGCCTATCATTATTCTAGATGCTCAAAGTCCAGAAATGATTATGACAGGAGATATGCTGGGGTATATAACTTATAAGTACTTGAATTTCAAATATTTGATAAGTATTGCAAATGAAATATATATAATGATTTTTTGGAGGGATATTGATGGCAAGGAATTTTAGATAGCTTGAAGAATGAGAATATGTCAGCATGCACAAAGTACCAGGTAGAAAAAAGAACAAGTGTACAAGCTCCAAGGTAGGAAAAAATTTAGCCTAGGTTTAAAAAAGGAAGAAGCCAAGTGTACCTGGAATGTTATATATGAGTAGGAAGATTAGGAAGTCTGAAAGATAGACAAGAAATCAATTATGCAGATAGGTTTTGAGATTTTAGTTGGAGAGTGAGAAGTCACCTAATTCTTATTTATTTTGCTAATGAAGAAACAACATCCCATGTATACTAGCCAGAGTCATTTGAGTTAATTAGTGATGGAAAAGTATGGCAATTATACTCTATGGAATACTATTCAGCCATAAAACAAAACAAAACAAAACAAAACAAAACAAAACAAAAACCACAATATCCTGTCATTTGATAGAAAGTGGTTGAATATGTAAGATTTATTGCGAAGTGAAGCAAGTCAGGCTATTAAAGAAAGACGTTGTCTGTCTCCACTTAATATATACTGACTGTCTACCTTCTATGATAGAGACTGAAAGATCAGAGGACATAAAAGCAGTGCCACTTCTGGAGACAGTGTGGAAGGAGGGTGGGAGAGGGAATGAGTATAGGGAAGGAAATCAGGGAGAAAAAATAAAGAGGCAAGACATCTGTGACACTCAGAAAGGGTTTATTACCTGTTGATGATAACGTATATAGTATTCTCAACTGGACCAGTCCGAGCTGTATTTCATGTTGAGTAAATTCTCTTTATAAGCCAAATGATGTATAGCAATCGGCTGTATTAAAAAAAAATAATAGTATTAAAAAAAAAGATGCAATTGCAAAAGCATCTGGCATGACTCATGGAAAGTATTCAATAATGGGGCCTGTTTGTCTCATGTTTGCTGCTTGTTAAAGGTGATCTCAGAAGGTGTATATGGGAATATCTTTGATTTGGTCCTTGTACACTGCATGCATACCTTAAAAAACCATACTGGCGTCAGTTCTGTGGTCCATACAACTGACTTGGCCTTGGTGGCTTGAAAAACATACCAAACACATGTGCATGTGTGCCCCAAATCCCCAAAGATGGAGAAATGGAGAAGAGGCTGTGGTGTGACCACCCCGCATTGGAGGGGGGATACGTTCTCCCTCTCGGCGTCACTCTGTCTGTCTCTCTGACAAACACATGTGCACTCTGGCAAACTAAAAACAAACAAACAAAAAACACTGTAGCCCATAAAGATATGCCTCAATTATATGTATACAAGAAATCATAATTTTAAAAATAATAAATATTTTAAAAATTAAAAAAAAATAGTGATGGAAGTAGAGCTAGAAGCCAAGTGTTCTGTATCCATATATTAAAAAAAAGAAAGCATACATACAAAAGATGTATACATCTTCTATAGAATTTTCACAAAGTAAACTCACCTATGTAACCATATCAAGAAATAGATTTTTGGCCTTTTCTCTGTAAGCCCCCCAATCATGTCCCCATCACTATCTCATCTTCCACAAATAACCTTTCCTTTATCCTGATCTCTAACACCATAGATTAATGCCATAGTTTTGTTTTGTTTTGAATTTTGATGGACTTTTGATTGGAAGCATATGACTTTTAGTTTGTCCAGCTTCTTTCACTCAACATTATGTTTATGACTTTTATTCATGTTGTGTTCATAGTTGGTTCATTCTTGTTGCTGCATAATATTCCATTGTGTGAATATACCACAGTCTTCCAGTTTTATATCCCATTAAAAGTCACTAAAAGACAAAATTTGTATGTGTATATGAAATTAAAGTTAGATTGTGAGTCATATAATTTATAAATCTATGTTAATCTTACTTATCCTAGTCACTTTATTCTAAACCAATTGAAGGTTCTGTAAGGAAATTTCTGATTTATAGCCTAGTTATACATTTCTTTGATTATGAATTTGAAAATAGATTGCCTAGTTAAAACCAAAGGCTTTCATGAGCAAAGATTGCCCAATGTGTCCTTTTGATATGGGTATTAATTGTAAATAGAAATAACTTGGATCAACCTGTTGGATGCTTTCAAATGAAGGTATCATTGAGGTTTTTGGTTTTTGGAAATGTTATATGGAGTATTATATGCTTCTGAATGGGAAGGCAAGGATTATTTGTTATTTAACTGGGACAAATAGCAATAGTCATCATTTCTGTTATTTTTTTTTAATTAGTTCTGTTTAAATACTATGTATTAGTAATGAGATAAGTGCCATTTTTTGGTGTGGATTTCATTCATTTTTCTTCTCTCTTTCTCCTCTTTTTTTTTTTTCCCAATATTCAGATGATGTTGCACCATATTTTAAAACAGAGCCTGGCCTACCACAGATTCATCTGGAAGGGAATCGACTCGTTCTCACTTGCCTTGCTGAGGGGAGCTGGCCTTTGGAATTCAAGTGGATATACAATGACAGTGAGCTCACCACCTACAGCAGCGAATATAAGTAATTGATTGCTTGAAAATAAGATTGCATAATAAGATTTCAGGTTAATGTGTGCATAATACTTGCCTTATTGCCCAAAATGGCATTAGGGTGAAAATATTGGGTTAACTATCTAATACCTGAAGGATTAAAGAAATGAATTTGAACATATAATTAGAATGTGGTTTACTATTCTGATAATGTTAGATTTATACCAAGAAAATCTATCATTATGTTTATAAAAGTAAGTCTGTTAACTAACCTATCAGGCAAAAATGGAAAAAAAAAAAAGCTATATTTACAGAGGAATGCATAAACACTTTAACATGATAATTTTTTTTTGTGGCAACAGATCCACCCACAAGTACTGTTCCTTTCTAGCCAATATAAGTGGTTTCTGCAACTCTGAATAGTCTAAAAAAGCTTTCCTAGCTACATTTTCTAGTTGAGATAAGAAAGAATGAAATGATGGGAGAAGAGGTATGTATTTTACAGCAAAAGCCATTGAATTTCTGCTATATGCCAGCCACTGTGCCAAGTACTGGAGACATTGGGGTGAACATGTGACAAACAGAGAACAAAGGCCAAGATCAGGGACATAGATAGCAGTTGGGATAAGTCTGAAATGTGACTTCACCCAGGAAGCAACAGCACTGCCTTACAAACCTCAGTATTTACTTGAGTGCTAGAACGCTTTTTAGATTTGTACTAATTTACCACTGTTTTGTAAGGAGTATTATACTGCAATGTTGCAGTTTTGAGTAGGACAAGATCTAGTAATTTCTGAAAACTACATGAGGCTCCCAAAATCAACAGATATTAGCAATACCATGCTCTTATTTAAGTGAATAAGGAAGAAATGACTGTATGGATGTATTTTAAATAGAATAATGTGCTTTCACCATGAGGAATAGCCTATCTGCTTACTCTGTTTATTTCAGGGGTTGTAATATGATGGTCCTTGAACCATATTTGGCCTTCCCAGGCTTTGTGCGTATTTGAGTATGTGTGTCTTGTGTATATTTGTATGTGTATATTTTTTAAATTACTGAAAACTAATTTACAGGAATGAATACATCGTATTTTTCTTTATTGATCACCAACATCTGACAGCTGTAAGATTTTGTATAAAAATTCCCCTTTCAGGAACCAGCAGTTAGCGTAATGGCTATGTTGCTGGACTCCCACGTAGTCGGATTTGCTTCCCAGACCCAGAGGCTTAAAACTCACGCCGGGCACATGTGCGTGTGTGCCCAAGATCCCGAGAGGATAATGGAGGATAAGGGATTGCGGCGTGACCATCCCCCCTGGGGGGTGATTTCTCGCTTTCTGTCTCTCTGTCTGTCTCTGTCTGTCTGGCCAGCGCACACACCCTATAGCAAAAACCTCTCAAAAAAAAAAAAAATTCCACTTTCCAGCCTTTCTAGACCAGTTAGAAGGTCTGGCTGCACTGGTCTTCAGTCTCCTACCTGGACAGGCAGTTGAGCAATGCTATCCTGTGGTAAAGGCATGGATACCCTTTACTGTTCTCCTAAGTGTTCTCAAGCCCCTTCTTTCCTTATAACCTCATACCTATAATTGTAGCCTTAAGCAAATCTCAATGGTATAGTCTTATTTATTTATATTTATATGTATATAGAGAGATAGATATCTCTATATCTATTGACCTTGATATAAATACCAAGAAAATCTAAAAGTAAGCCTGTTAATGAAACTACCAGGCAAAAAATTGAAAAAAAAGCTATATTTACAGAGTAATGCGTAAACACTTTAACATGATAATTTTTTTTTTATCTATATCAATAGATATATAAATATTTTGCCACAGGGCACATACGTTTGCCAGAGAGACAAAGAGATACAGAAAAAAGGAGAGTGAGAAATCACGCCCTTGGTGGGATAGTCATGATTCAATCCCTTCTTCTTCATTCTTCTCTTGGGATTGTAGGCACACACATAGACCCCGGTGATTTTTAAACTGCTGGGTCTGGGACTCAAAGTGCCAATTTGGCCAGGTGGGAATCCATTGCCTTAACTACCATGCCACCTACTGGCCCCAGTAATAGGTATACTAATCTGTCAGGATTGATTTAGAAAGCAAAAACTAAAAAGTGTACTTACAAAATGAGAACTATGCATGAGTAATGGACTTTGGGTACAGCTACTTGAATTTAAGTATTTGCTTTCCAACTTATTATCCGTGTGACATTGAATAAGTTATCTAACCATTTTTTTTAAGTTAACTTATTTTTTTCCCTTAGAGAGACAGAGACAGACAGGCAGGCAGGTGTGTCCAACAGGGTCTTCATGCTATAATACTAGACACCCACTGCCCGCTAGAATCACAGGCATGCTTGCACACAATATTGTTTTTTTTTTTTAGTTTGAAAATTTATTCATTTTTTTTTTCTTGAGAGAATAAGAGAGACAGACAAAAAGTGAACCAGACAGGCTCTTTCACAGGTTCTTCTTGCTGGTATCTAACCCAGACTAAATCAGCCAGGAACATGACCATGTGCGTGTGTCTGGCATGTACAGGGAGATCCTGTTTTTTTTTTTAATTTAGTTTTTTATTATCATCATAATCTTGTTTATATTACAATGAATTGCATATAACTTTACAGTGTATTGCATTGCTTTTACAAAAGGGAATGTCATGCATGTCAGTCAATACAGAGACATTAATCTCCCCACTTCATCATTCAATATCTTTTCAATGTTTTTCCCAATCATTATTATTATTCTAATTATAATTTTTAAACAATCATTATTTCTCATTTTGCTTGTAAAAAGACTTTGCTCATCATGAAATACTTCTCACACCAATCCAGTTGAGAATACTATATATGTCATCATCAACAGATAATAAGCCATATCTGTTTCTCTCTAACGTCCTGCCTCTCTACTGTTCACTTGCTATCTTTATCTATCCTCTTCACTCCCCCCATTCCACACTGTCCTATTCTCATTAAGTACCTTCACTGCTTTTATGTCCTCCAATTTTTTGCTCTCTACCATAGAGTGCAGATAGTCGGTATATATTGAGTGGATGCATACAGTATCTTTCTTTCATAGCATGGCTTACTTCACTCAGCAATAGATCCTTCATATCTGACCACTTTCTATCAAATTCCAGGGTCTTGTTATGTTTTTATGACTGAGTAGTATTCCATAGAGTATACATGCCACACTTTTCCAATCCATTCGTCAGTTTGTGGACATTTAGGTTGGTTCCATGTCTTGGTAATCATGAATAATGCTGCAATAAACATTGATGTGCAAGCACTTTTCTGACTGAGCATTCTCCTGTCCTTTGGGTAGATACCCAGAAGTGGGATTGCTGGATTAAATGGTAGTTCTATTTGTAGATC
>NW_006159565.1:349230-370629 GCF_000334495.1 Tupaia belangeri chinensis
AGTATCCTCTAATGATATTTTGTATTTCTGCTATGTCTGTTGTAATATTGCCTGTTTCATGACATATTTGATTAATCTGGTTTCTTTCTTTCTTCTTCTTGACCAGTCTAGCCAATGGTGTGTCAATCTTGTTAATCTTTTAAAAGAACCAGCTTTTGCTTTCATTTATTTTCTGTATGGTTCACTTATTTTCTATTTCATTTATTTCTGCTCGAACCTCTATTATTTCTTTTTGCCTGGCATTTTTGGGGTTTGTTTGTTATTGTTTTTCCAATTCCGTGAGGCATGATGATAGGTTACCTATTTGACATCTTTCCATCCTTGTCTTATGCACACTGATTGCTATGAATTTCCCTCTTATGACTGCTTTTGCTGTGTTCCATAGATTATGGACACTTGTGTACTCATTATCATTTGTTTCCATATTTTTTTTTATTTCAGCCTTAATTTCTTCAGCAGTGAAGAAATCATTCGGAAGTAGGTTGTTCAGTTTCCATTGTTTGTGTATTTTGGGGGTTGTTTCTTGAAATTAATCTTGAGTTTAATTCCATCATGATCAGAGAAGATGCTGGATACAGTTTCTATGTCTTTGAATCTGTAAAGGCTTGATTTGTATCCTCATATATGATCAATCTTTGAAAAGGTTCCATGCTGGAGTGAGAAAAATGTATATGTTGTGGATGTAGGGTGGAAAGTTCTATAGATATCTGTCAAGTCCATTCAATTTATAGTATCATTTAAGTCCTGTATCTTTCTATTTTCTGTCTAGAAGATCTGTCTAAAGTAGATATTGGGGTGTTGATATCTTCAACAATTATAATATTTCTCCCTATCTCTCCTTTTAGCTCCCACAGTCTTTCCTTCACATACCTAGGTGCATCTGAGTTGGGTGCATAGATATTTATAAGGGTTATGTCTTCTTGCTGGATTACTCCATTTACTATTATATAATGCCCTTCTTTGTCTCTTCTTACAGTCTTTGTCTTGAAATCTATTTTGTCTGAGATCACTTATCGCTACCCAGCCCTTTTTTTATTTCCATTTGCATGGACTATCTTTTTCTAGCCCTTTAATTTTAGTCTATGTATGTGTTTATCCATAAAGTGAGTTTCTTGTAGGCAACAGATAGAGGTTTTCTATTTTTTTTATCCATTCAGTCAGTCTATCTCTTAATTGGAGAATGTAATCCATTGACATTCAATGTAATTATCGATATTTCTATACCTGATCCTATCATTAAGTGAGCCATTTTCTTGGTTACTTTTTGTTCTCGTATAACTGTCTGCCTGACTTTTTAGTTTTCCTGTTATAGTACTCCCTTCAGAACCTCTTGAAGAGCTGGTCTGGAGTTGGTAAATTCCTTCAAATTTTGTTTATCCGAGAATGTTTTTATCTTTTTTTCCCATGTGAAAGATAATCTTACTGGGTATAGTATTCTTGGTTGAAATTGTTTTTCAGTAAACACTTTGACTATGTTTCCCCATTCTTTCTTTGCCTGCATTGTTTCTGCCGAGAGATCCAATGTTAATCTGATGGGGTGACCTTTGTAAGTGACTTGACGTTTCCCTCTTGCCAACTTTAGTATCTTGTCTTTGTCTGTTGTTTTTGCCAGTCTGGCTATGATGTGCCTTGGAGAGGATCGTCTTGGGTTGATTCTACTCAGGGTTCTATGTATTTCTTGAGTCTAGATATTTGAATGCCTTTCTAGGTTTGGAAATTTTTTTTTCCAGCATTTCAGGGAATAAATTATCTAGGCCCTTATCATTTTCTTCCTCTTCTGGAATCCCAATTTTCCGGATGTTGGGGCACTTGATGGTATCCAGTATTCGCCGTATATTATCCTCATTTTTCATGGTTGTTTTCTCAATCTTCTTGATGCTTTTTTCTAGGTCAGATGTTTTATCTTCTTTGTTAGAGATTCGTTCTTCTGCCTGGCCTAACCTACTTTTAATACTTTCAAGGGAGATTTTGATTTCCTATATCACATTCTTCAACGCTAGAAGTTCCATCTGGTTCTTGTTTAAGGTATCCATTTCTTCTTTCAAGTCATGAAAGGACTTCCTCATCTTCTGGAGCTCCTTGTCTCTTTTCTCTTCCATCTCAATTAGTTTGGTCACTACAGATATTCTGAATTCCTTATCAGACATGTCCACGACATCCATTGTATTGACTGTGGGTGATGTAGGCTTGATGATTTCCCATGAGGGAGAGGCCTTTTGTTGGTTGCTCATATTTCTTGAGCCTCTGCGATTGTTCCTAATCATCAGGTAATCTATATGTTGCTTCCTAACTTATTTAAGGTATCTCTGAGTGTTAAAAGTTGTACAGTATTAGAAAATTGATGATTTCTCTTATGGTTGGCCTACCTGTTGCTCATAATTACCATTAACTGTTGCCACTAGTCCTGGATGGCCCAAAAGTCCTCCCTGTTTCTAAAGAGTGGTGAGCCTCGAACTGACCTAATAAGCAACACCTCAAGAGCAAAGAAAAACAAAACAAAAAAAGAAATCGCGTGGTGCGCTTTGCATGCCACGTGCTATTGAAATCACTACAATTCAGAGAGTCCAAAGGCAAGTGGGGAAGGGCCAGAAGATGAATGTCAGGTCCAGGTCAGTCAGGCCTGCAGCCTCAGGCTGCCTGGTGTCTGGAACTGCTGGCCAGCTCAATCTGGTTTGCAGGTGGGGTGGGGTGCGAGTTAGCCTTAAAATCCCATGCAGCCAACCTGGGGTCCAAGGAGGAGTAGGGGTGGGGATGCGTGAAGGTCTAGAGCGATCAGGACTACAGTCTCAGGTCACCTGGTACACATAATATTGTGAAACAGGGAGAAGTTGGTACACACACCTGGGACCTTCCCATATGGTCTTAGCTTCACAGACCATTGTGTCACCACTGTACTACATGGCTAGGTAGATGCCTTACTATTATTTCACTGGAAACATGATAAGAAATGGGTTATTCTGAAGCAAGAACAGTTTAGTGTAGCTGTGATGAATTATATTGTGTTCACTGAAGGCTTCAACCACTGAGATGGATTATCAACTGAGATGGGTTATCAAAGATGCATTGTATTTTGTCATCATTTTTTTTCAAGATATAAAATCTGGCTAATCAAACGTGTTTCAGAGAGTGGCTAGAACTGAGAGGGGAGAAAACTCTTTTGGACCTCCCTTTTAAAAGTTCAAATTGTACAAAGCAACCAGGAAGAAGACAGCGAACTTTGGGGATGTCATTATTTGTGAGTGTAAGTCTTGTTTCTCAAGACCTGGCATGATCAGGCAGATCATTGCCTGGGATCCTTTGCCACCTGGGGTCTCTTCTAACTTCAGCACTTGGTATGCAGTAATTGGTAGCAGTACATTGTGTTGGGAGGAAAAGATAGCTGTTTACTTGGCCATGAGCAGCCCTGTACTTGCTTGCATTGTGGATATGGTGAGGTTGTTTTACTCAGAGCATCAGTGGTTCACAGATTGGTCGCCAGTATTTTTGTTGTTAGGTTTTTGCCATAGGGCATATGCACTAGCTGGGGAGAGACAGAGAGAAACAAAAAGGGAGAATGAGAAATCACCCCTTGTGGGGATGGCCACACCACAATCCTTTCTCCTCCATATTCCTCTCAAGATTTTGGACATTCATGTACACACGTCCAACATGATTTTCAAGATGCCGGATCTAGGTCTTGAACTGGTATCGACCATCCAGAGCCTTAACCACCAAGATACCTGCTGACCTGGTCACCAGTTTTCTTTGATATTTTTTGAATCTGCCATTATATTTGATTAACTTAAGTTCAGGCCACTTTTCTGAATTTTACTGTTTGTTTTTAAATTCAGATGCTTAAAAGCCTTCAGAATCCATGGCTGAAATTTAAATTGGCAGAGGGTTCTCCTTTGTAAGAGAGAGTAAGTAAGTAAGTAGGAGAGCTTCTTGTTGAGCAATCTTGTAAGTAGGAGTCCATTCTTGTTGAGCAATCTCATCCCCCTCTTTAAAACCTTTGACCATGTGGTAGATGTCCCACAATCATAGGAGAAGTTATCTGCCTGCATAGAAACCTGGATTTCATATCAGAATCTGGACTGACATTCATATCAGAATCACCCTGACATTGTCTTTTAGTCCCCTGGGAGATGCTTTTATCTATGCCATGCTCTATAGCATTACCTTGATAGGTCACCACCTCTGATGTATCCCTGATACAAATAAAACCATTTACATTAAAAAAAGAAACAATGAAAGAAATGCCTTGATAATTTGTATAAGAAATGAGTAGAGCCTACATGAAGAAAAGTATATGGCCTCACTGAGAGACAGAAAAGAGCATCCTACACAGTAACTCTAAATATTGCAAAAAATGCTAATTTCTTTAAAACAATCATAGAGGTTTAACTTAATGGTGTTTTTAATAAATCTAATATCAATAGAATAGTCTAATGAAAATGCCAGGGGGGGCCAGCAAATGGCAAAGTGGTTACATCACTGGATTCTCACATGGTTGACTGCAGTTTGAGTCCTGGACCTGGAGGCTTGAAACCCACTCTAGGCATGCCCAAGTGCATATATACCCAAGCTCCTGGGAGGAGAATGGAGAAGAGATTGCAGTGTGGTCTTTCTCCCTGGAGGGGTGATTTATCTCTATCCCTCTCACTGTTTCTATCTCTTTCAAGAGACCACACAAGCTCTATGGCAAAAACTTCTAAAAAGAAAAAGTCAGTGGGGATTTTTGTAGAGTAACTTGACCGAAAAAATTGTTAAGCTTGCTGAGAAAGAGTAACAGAAAAGAATGTCAAAAGTTTTAAAACATTAAATGAATAATGGGGAGCAACTTTACTTTCTTAAGAGTTAAAACAAATTACAAGTCACAATAATTAATTGACCTATTAATGAGATAAAATAAATAACAGATTTTCCAAGTATACATAAAAATTTGTGTATGCATATATATGTATATATAATATATATAACATTATATATTATATATATTATATAATATGGTATATTATATATATGATGCACAGCCATACCAATGGAAAATAAATCAGTTGTTTGCAAACAACACTCAGAATTGATGCTCATTTTGTAATAAACACCAAACAAATTTCACATGTATTGAAGAATTACATTAAAAATGGAATGCTAATAATACAAAATGAATATTTGGATGACTTTGAAACATATAGGCAGAGTATAAAAGTAGTGAAAAATATTACCAAAAACAGATCTCTGATAACATACAAAATTGTTCAATGTCTTTATGTTTAAATAATCATTACAAATTCCAAGGCAAAACTATAAACCAGAAAAATATTTACATTAAATTAGACAGCTGTATCTAATAACCTGGGATCTTCTGCAAATAGTGCCTGAGATAAAGATTACATCAGGTAGTACTTGGGAATACAATCCAGGCAGCCAAGTATAAAGGCATGGATAATGAAACAGGGAAGAAGGAAAAAACAGGTTTATATTATCAAGGTGATGATTGCTCTAAGTAAATGAAGCTAAATCCCACTTTGAACTTCTATGGAGTTTTATGAAATGCATTTAAGAAATGTTCTACCTGAAGGATAAATGAGAAAAACAGTTATGATCTCCCAAACTCAATTGATAAGTCCTGGCCCCATGTCCATTAACTTTCATTTCTTTTCCTTTTTTTTTTAAGAGAGATTTTTGCTATAGAGTGTGTGCACTCACCAGAGAGAGATAGAAACTGAGAAATTACCCCCCCAGAAGAAGATAGCCACACTGCAATCCCTTCTCCTCCATTCTCCTCTCTGGTCTTTGGGCATGTAACACATAAACCTGGCGTATTTCAAGCCGCCAGATCTGGGACTCATATTGCAGTCACTACATGGGAATCAACAATGTAACCATTATGACATGTCCTGGTCCTTAGCCTTCATTTCTAATTAGCTCAAGTATTAATATTAATCTGAACATTCTGGATATGGTGCCAGAGAATCCCCAGGATAATAAGCAAGAATATGAGGCATGGATTGAGGGGAAATGACTGCCCACTTCACCAGCCATGATGCTGTCCATGGCTTTATGGACCTTGTGATCACAGCAGTGGCTCAAGAAAAGGGTGGAGTTAAAAGGGTTTTAGAAATGGAGCACAAGAGGGTCAAATTGATTCCTTTCTTTGAATCTTTCATTATCACTTGTACCTCCTATTTAATTTAGTCAATCAGAGTGCTCTCCAAGAAGACAGCTAAGGTTTCTATAGGAATTTATTAAAGAGACTTAGTGGAACAAACTATTTTTAAAATTTTTTTCAGCAAGTCTCACAGCTCTAATTGATATTTATTTTCTTCTCCAGTCCAGTCAAGATATACCTGACTCTTAGTTAACACTTCAACTAGTCTAATTTGCTTGCTGATAAGGTAGCTCAACGCTTCATCTCTGCTTTTAGTTGCCTTGCTTTTGTTCTGCCATAGATGCTGTAATTGCAGCTGAGTTTGGAGGCACTAAGAGATTACCACAGTGTATTCCTTCCACCTGTTTGTGTCCACTGTATAGCACAACCCTAGTGGATTAGTTATCTCCATCAATTAGTAACTGCTTTCTTTTTTCTCTAGCCCACTAGCATGAAAAGCACAAACTGACCAGGATAAATTATAGATTCTAGGTCTCGGGATCCCTTCCTTTATCTGGGAGGAATATTAGCCTCTGAGAACTGATAGGTCACTGGGATAGAGACCCATTATGTTTCAATCCCTTAGTTAAACCACTAGTTCAAAAAGTGTATCTTGGAAAACAATATGTACCACTACAAGATGTTCCCAGTTGTATTGCTTATTAGTGTGGCTATTTCCAAGTTCTGTAGTATGTAATGGAGTAGATTTCAGATCAAGTGCCTCTTCTCAGTTCTCCTATAGTAAGTAAAATGAGACCCTGATCTGGGGCAGTACTGTGCATGCTATCATGCATTTATAAAGGGTACTCTTTTAAGTCCCAGATTGTGGTGCTCGCTGAGTCAATATGTAGAGAAAGTACATATTCATATTCAGAATAAATGCTGAATTTGATAAGTTTAAATCATTGCATGCTTTGATGGTGGAAGGATCAGACATAATGAACTAGTCAAAAGTGTCATAAGGGGGTCTCAGTATTGCTTTCTGCTATTGGCGGTTTTGGTATCTAGCTCTGGCAAAAACCAGATTAGCTTTGGTGAGAAGGAGCCAGTGTTATTGTACCAGTTTATGACCTTAGTTCTGGTTAATACGACTGATTTGTTTATGTCCTGTTACATTGGTTGAGAAGACATCTAAATGATATCCACAGTGAGTCATTCTATCCAGTTAAAGTAGGTGCTCTTTAGTAATATTACAAGGCTCACGTATTATACTTAGCCCCATTGGTCTGTCAACATGTGACTTTCTTATTTCTGCTCTCTTAGACCCCCATCTCAAGCAGTTTGCCACTGCCCATATGTCTCTTTATCTCTATTTTTAAGTCATTTCTTCCCTAAACTTCTCTGTATTCAGAATGTCCTTAACTTGTAGCCTGCTTTACCTAGAAGGCTAGCTTTGGTGAGAAGGAGCCAGTGTTATTGTACCAGTTTATGACCTTAGTTCTGGTTAATACGACTGATTTGTTTATGTCCCGTTACATTGGTTGAGAAGACATCTAAATGATATCCACAGTGAGTCATTCTATCCAGTTAATTTAAAGTAGGTGCTCTTTAGTAATATTACAAGGCTCACGTATTATACTTAGCCCCATTGGTCTGTCAACATGTGACTTTCTTATTTCTGCTCTCTTAGACCCCCATCTCAAGCAGTTTGCCACTGCCCATATGTCTCTTTATCTCTATTTTTAAGTCATTTCTTCCCTAAACTTCTCTGTATTCAGAATGTCCTTAACTTGTAGCCTGCTTTACCTAGAAGGCTATTTGTTCACTATGTACATTTAGCCACCCGTAAGTAAGGCTGTAGTGTAACATCTTCATTTTCAGCATTAGGGTAACCCATGTGTAAACTCAGGCCCAAGTATTTCCATCAGTTTGTGAGGCCTGGGTGTAGTAAAGAAAGTAGCCTTACTCTTACGACTACATGGCTTTGATGATTCTGTCATAATGGTCATCACCAGTTGCTTATTTTCTTAACAACCATAGTCAGACTCTCTGTTTGTGCTAAGTTCATCAGGTGTTATATTTTAGTGTTTGTGGTTTCCTACTGCAGAAGGCATGATCTTGTTCTAGAATCTTAAGGGTCTGTGCTTGACTCTCCTTTTGTGTTTACTTGAGACTCTTCACAACATCCTTAACCGCAACAGATAACTCTGGCAATATCAGATATGTTGGAATATATACCTAAAGTAGAGAGTACTCTCCAGAATTGCAGTCTAATCCTATTGCTGAGTGGTCATTTTTACTGGGCCCCACTACCCAGCCTGGGCTCAGAGAGAGTAACAGCGAACAGATATACTGTCTTATTTTGAAATGACTATAAAATTGGACAAAAGGTCTGAGACCATTATTTTCAAGACCTTATCAGGCAATGGAAATAAAAATGTGATTCCTAAGAGATGGAAAACAAAAAAGGTGAGCATTATGATTGTCTTTTCTTTAATTCCTTGAGAGAATTTCCAAGCTGTGGCACAGAGAAAGAGAACCCAGGAAGAAGTTGGAGGAAATTTCCTTAACTGAAGAGGACTGAGAGTGTGGAGAGATCAAGGCAGTCAGGTTTGTCAGGGCAGAACACCTAGAAAGAAGAGGCTTTTCCAGAAAGAGAACTCTGGATACTTCTAGAAGGTTTCTCTGAACATTTGGCAGAATATTCAGAGAGTTTCATGTGAAGAAACTACTGAACTAGAAAAGAACTTTAAAGAAGTTCTAGTCTCCAAGAAGATTAGAAACAATGGTTTTCTATGCTCACATAGGAATGGGTAGTATTCTCACCAGTCATAATGAAAAACCTCATAATTTATAGGTTATTAGAATCGGCTTTGGTTTATAATGAGGAATAATCAGTCCTAGACAAAATACTGCTCTGGTTCTTCCTAGCAAGTCTTAAAAAAATAAAATCTGGGTCAGCCAGTGGCATGGTGGTTAAGGCTGCTGGATACCACATGACTGACCATGCAGTTCAAATTCCAGACCTGGCTTGAAAAACATACTAGACACATGGGCATGTGTCCAACATTTTGAGAAGGAGGGATTGCAGCTTGGTCAGTGCCCACCTTGGGGATGCTTTCTCAGTTTCTTTTTCTGTTTCTTAACCACACATGCCCTACTAAAAAATAAAAATAAAATAAAATCTAAAAAGATAGATTTGTTTCCAAGTATTATTGCAGTATTAGAGAACAAAGCTCAAACATATTTATATAAATGTAAAAATGTACAACACCCAACAAAGTAAAATTTATAGTCTGGAATATAATTAAAGATTATTAGCCATTTAAAGATTTTCCTCCTACAGCATGACAGTATGTCCCATAGTTAGTAGGAAAATCAGTCAATTGAAGCTAAGCATGAACTGACCAAATCTTAGAATTAGATGGGAAAGATAATGACAGTTATAACTATATTCCAAATGATCAAAGTTGAGTCATTGAAGATATTTAAAAGACAAAAATGGAACTGCTAAGAATGAAAACTATAATATCTGAGATGAAAAACTCACTAGATGGGACCATCAAAAGATTAGATATGGGGCCAGCAGTTATAGTGGTAGTTAAAGTGCTAGACTTCCACATGACTGACTGCAGTTTGAGTCCCAGACCTGGTGGCTTGAAAATTGTGCCAAGTCCAGAGTTGAATATTATCTTCCAGAATTTAAACAGAAAGCTTGGACCACAACAGAAGTTAGATTAAGTACATGAGACTGAGCTGATGAAATAAAATTTTATGGCTTTTGTCTAAAACAATATTTATATTTTTTTATGTGCTTTGTAGTCCAGTGATAAGGATTTTTTTCTTCTCTTGAATTGTTGACAGATCCAGGTAACTACTATCTGAACAGAATCCTAACCTGCTTCCTGGCTTTAAGTTTTAAGCAAAGTTTCTTAACATTTTTTGATTTTGATTTATTAAAGCTAAAACTGCCTTCCTGAAATTAAAAAACATATTAAAAAATAAAGTAAAAAAATAAAAGAAAATCATTCTAGGTGTGTGTATGTGCATGCTCAAAATCCCAGGAGGAGAATCGAGGAGAAGGGATTAAAACATGACCATCCATTCTGGTGAGGGGTGATTGCTTAATCTCTATGTCTCTCTCCTTTGAGCACATGCTCCATATGGCAAAAACCTTTGGGAAAAGAAAATTATTAGACCTTATAGAAGAAAATGTTAATAAAGAAATAGCATCATAACTACCCCAAATGAAAGGCAGATAGAAAAAGATCAGATGTGGAAAAAAAATTAGGAAATTATGGAAAATTTCAGATGGCCTAATTAATATATGTATAAATGGAATCCCCGAAGGAGCAAGGGCAGATATTTGAATAAGTAATGTTGAAATTTTCCCCAATTTGATGAAAACTATTTTGTCATCGGAAAAGTCATGATATATTTTTTTATGTTTTTTACGCAGAAATGTGTCATGACTTTTCCAGTGACCCAATACAAACCAACAAAGCAACAAATACCAAGTACTAGAGTACTAGTCAATACAAAATGAAACAAAAACAATTTAGATTATAAAGAAAGAAGTAAACCTTTATTTTCAATTGAAATGATTACATATATAGAAAATGTGTTATCTACGAAAACTGCTAATAAGTGAGTTTAGTAATGTCATAAAATGCAAGACCATTTTACAAAAATCAATTATATTTCGGTATACTGGAAAAAATGACCTGAAAATTTTATGTGTGTGACATACACACACACACACACAAATACACACACACACACACACACACACAGTTGTAGAAATAGTCATGATGCATGTTTGCATAGAAAAATATGTCATGACTTTTCCGATGACCCAATATGTGCATGAAACATATGAAATAGCAACAAAAAGTCTGAAATACTTACAGATGAATTTGATAATATATGTACAATATCTTTATGCTGAAAACTAAACACCATTGCTGAGAGAAATTATCTAAATCAGTAAACAGATATACTGTGTTCAATATTATTAACATGTCAGTTTCTCCCAAATTGATCTATGGCCATATAATTTAGGCTCGTAAACCTGAGACTAATCATGCAATCAAAATTCATCACTAAGTAACGGGAAAATTCTTCAAGTTTTTTTTTTGTTTGTTTTAATTGACCATCTTTCAAAGGGGTCTTTTTGATTGTTAGCTCTTCATAGGTAAACTATAACCAGTTAGTTTCTTTATCAACCAGAGTGTGACTCCCATTTACATCTATCTCCAAAAAGTTTAACTTCCTTGGTAGTTCCTTTTTGATGTTCAACTTCAGTTTTCATTACTTTGGCTAGTACTTATTCTCTTCTAGTTGAATAATTCTCCATTGGTCCTGTTCCCTGTGAAGTACTCAGCCTATAACAACAGGTTATATTTTGGTTCAAATGAACTGTTCCTGCTCATTTCAGCTAAAATAAGAAGAATTTCAAATAGCACCAATATGCTTAACTTGCTTCGTTCCTAGTAACCAAGATGTGAATGATTGGAAAACTGATTGTGAAGATTTCAGTCTAATTTGGGGTTTTGCTCTATATCACACAATTATATTTAAGATCGCTGAAATTAACAAAATGGTTCCTCTTTTCAAAGATATATCTTTTTTGTCTTTGAGTTTATAAGGAAGAGGAAAATAAATTTTGGAAGTTTAAAGTAGGTGGACTGTTGTCATCTTGATACAAATTCAAGTAACCAACATTGACCTCCAGGGCTATTATAGTATGAACCTTTGCCATTTTATTGATTTAGAACTATAATATTAATGTTGTGGGGCCTAATATTTTTATCTTTCTCACAACATTGTGTATTACTTGTATTTATTTTTGGTTTTAGTCTAACGATCTTTTCATCTTTGTGTGGTCATAGGAGATATGATTATTTCTGGAGATTTTTTTTTTTTTGGAGAGGTTTTCGCTATAGGGCGCGTGCGCTCGCCGGACAGACAGAGAGAGACATAGAGACAGAAAGCGAGAAATCACCCCCCAGGGGGGATGGTCACCCCGCAATCCCTTCTCCTCCATTCTCCTCTCGGGATCTTGGGCACGCACGCACATGCGCCCGGCGTGAGATTTAAGCCACCGGGTCCGAGACGCGAACCACGGTCGACTACGTGGGAGTCCAGCGACATAGCTATTACGCTAACTGCTGGTTCCCTGGAGATTTTTTTTGAAGCAGAATTGTCACTAAGCTTTTTAAAGTTCCCGTTGGAGATTATTTGGATTTAGGTAATTAATCCCTCTTTGTTCTTCTGTCTAGGAATCATTGTAGAACTTCTGTAAAGAACTTTAGCTAGAGTGACCAAGGAAATTTGTAATATAATTCATTGTCAATAAATGTTTTCACATAAGACAAATGAAAACTCTTGAATTTAAGTTTCCAATCACTTATACCTGTATTGTAGTACTTAATAATTTAGGCCATTTTTAAAATTATGTCTTTGTATGGATATTTTTGATTATGTGAAACTAACATTTGCCTCATACTTTAATTATTGCGATAGTGGTCTCCAATTGTTTTATGTCCATAGAGAGCCTTTCATTATAAAGAACTAAATAAATAGACATAGAATAAAATATTTTGAACCCACCAAAATCAGTGTCCATATTCTTAAAGCTTTTCTGAAATTATTGATTTGAGATAATATTTAATATTAACAATAGATTTGACAGACTGGTCCCAGTTATGTGTCCCTGCTCACAAACTGTAAATTTTACCCTTTTTTATTTTTTGGACCCTAACTTAATAAAGAAAGGTAGGAATGAATGAAGAATGAATGATTCCCCAAACCTTGTTTTTGTTAGAGAAAATCATATAAAACAGAATCCCAGAAAGAGAGTCTTAGGGACCTTTTAGTACAAATTATTTAATCTTTATTTTGTCTTTTATAATTATTTGGATAAAGTTTAAATGCAGTTATTCATGATACTGTGTTTATAAGAAGCTTGTGGAAACTTCACATTTTTCTGGTACGTAGAGGGCTTATATTCCTGAAATGCCTGCTACAAATTCTGTGGACCCTTAACCTCTACCCACTGGGTCCTATCCATCTATCTAACTATTGCCTCTCTCCCAATTTAATATAATTTCTAAATAAGTAAATTCAGATTAAATAACTTTTATAAAAATGAATGTCCCAATTGGATAGCTTTCATCTTTACTGTACTGTTTGTTTTAACTTTGTACAGATCAGTATAACTCTTTTTGACAGAACTAAGAGCATAATTCTTATCTTGTTCAATGTCCAGGACCTATTACTGAGCTGTCTACATCTTTTTCTTTCTTAACAATTTTAGTCTGATTTTTAAAATTTCATAATTTTGCTTAAGGAAAAAGATAATTGTAGACTTATTCCACTTTGCATTATTTCTGGTATTATTTTGAAAATTTATATAGGCAATGTATAAAAATAAAATTGAAAACATAGTTACTATCTCATTCAGAAAAAAAAAATGTTTCCAAAAATGTGTATCCAAGAAGCATATAAATCGTTTATTGTTTATTGTCTTTTTTTCCTCTTAACTTTTATTTACTGGAAAGATAAGAATGGGCTTTGGACCAATATAAAAAAGCTTACTATAGAACTTGGTTATTTGTTTTCATGGAGAATAGGTGTCTTTATGCCAACATGAAAGTTACAGTTGTAGAGAACAGTTTTATCTGAAATGGTGTGGAATGGAGGTTACTATACTCTTGCATTGAAAGAGAAAAATGTTACATCTAATTTCACTGAATATGAAAATTCTTTATTATGATTTGTACTATTTTCTTTAACAAAAAAGGGAAAAGTTCAGATTTTCTCCTCTATACTAAAAATTATGATTTAATTAGTAATGTGTACTTAGTCACAGTATCTAATTGTTGGGGAAAAACTGAGAAATGGTAACTATTTCAAAACTAAATAGTATTTTGTGAGACATTTCCTAAAATTTTAGTAGTTTATATTTAGGAAACTTCCTCATAACAGGCAAATTTATCCCAGTTTTTTAGGACTCTTTGTTAATTAATGATCTTAGTAGTTTACCAGAGAGCCATATTTTTTTAAATAATAAATTATTTAACAATGGGTATTTAGGTTTTTCTGTGATCTTGGTGGGTATCTAGTAATTTCTGAATATTTTTCAGCCAAAATTATTTTAGCTATGTTCTAGTGTGTAGAGTTTTAAAGGGTTCTTAAGTCATAGAACCCTCCCTTGTGTGAGTCATTGCATGGATTTTGAGTTGCTATTAAAATCACAGAGCAGATTGGAGATTGGGGAGAAACAGAATCAAGTAAGCTCACTAGAGCCACTTGGTCACCGCAAAAGCCAGTCCCACTGGTGATTCCATCGAACACTTGACACCTCTGCTTAAGGTGCTCCATTAAATGGCACTCTTCATCTGTCCAGGCCTCTTCTGTGTCCCCACCACTGCTGCTATCAGAGTTCTTTCTGTGTATCACTAGCACCAGATTTAAAAACCTTGAGTCTGTGTGTTTGATTGGCTATGCTGTCTCTCTGGGCTGAAATAGACTCTGTGGGCTGAAACAGTTGCAATTCATAGTTGAAATATTATATTACTTAACAGAAATGGACATTTAAACCTTTGATTTTACTGAAATTTTGTGTTTGAGTTTCTTTAATTTGCTATTCCTGATAAAGAACTAGCTATGGAGGGACCAGCAGTTAGTGTAATGGCTATGTTGCTGGACTCCCACGTAGTCGACCGCAGTTCGCGTCCCGAACCCGGTGGCTTAAAACTCACACCGGGCACGTGTGCGTGCGTGCCCAAGATCCTGAGAGGAGAATGGAGGAGAAGGGATTGCGGCGTGACCATCCCCCCTGGGGGGTGATTTCTCGCTTTCTGTCTCTGTCTCTGTCTGGCTGGCGAGCGCATGCGCCCTATAGCAAAAACCTCCTTAAAAAAAAAAAAGAACTAGCTATGGAAAGCATTTCTTTAGTAGAATGCTGCCTTGATACAGTGAATACGAACATTTCATGCTGTGTTGATTTGAAATAGTAGCAGGCATTTTCTATGTTTTAGTGGCATATGGTGTTAAGATCTTATCATACTTTCTTTTAAGGAGCCAGGAAAGTTTTTCTGTTTAAAAATGTGTGTTTATAAACAATAGACTTAAAATGAATATTTCCATCTGTTAGGTGAACATAATTTGTGTAGGAATTCCTGTAATAGGTAGAAGATTTTGCAACTTTTGGTATTTTTTTCCCCGGTGAGACATTAGACTAAAGAGATGGTACCAAACAGCATATGCCTAATATTCAATTTTGTATCTGTTTCTCTCTTGTGTTTGAAAGCAGTGGTGTTTTTGTGTATTAGTATATAGGATTACTACAGAAATTTAAAAGAATTTAAGATACATTTAAGATATTGCAAAAAAGAAAAAAGTGGAATGAGTAGCAATTATATAAATATGGTTATGTTTCAGTGATAAAACTGTCCTTGTAGTTTTTCAAATATGTACTCCAATGACTTGTGCTATTTCTTTTCCAGAAACTTATGTTGACTTTGTTTTAACCTAATCTCAAAACTCTTCTTTATACAATCACAGTATATAATCATCAAAGGTGCTCATCTTTCTATAATAATTTATAATTTAAGTAGATGACATTGATCCTTTGAGGCCAATTTAATATTATTCTGATTGTCTTTATTAATTAATTTACGATGAACCATTTCTCATAATGGAATACAATTTTTAAAATTAAAATTCAGCAATATTCTTTCTTCTCATATAAAGAGTTAATTTTTCCAGGACCAGCAGATTGCTTAATGGTTATGTTGCTGTACTCCCATATAGTTGATCTTAGTTCGAGTCCCATACCCAGCAGCTAGAAACTCATGCTGGATGCATCTGCGTGAGAGAATGCAGGAGAAAGGCTTGTGGTGTGGCCATCCCTCCAGAGGATGATTTCTTGTTTTCTTTCTCTCTATGTCTCACTGTCTGACAAACACATGTACTCTATAGTAAAAATATCTCAACAACAACAACAAAAAAGAGTTTATTTTTCCTGCCATAGGATCTCAAGAGAGGGAAAACATACTTTGATTAATATTTGTTTAATGTTGTATTACCTGTATTGTCCAAATGTTTAATTCACTTAAAAATTATACCTAGCAGTTCCTTTTACAGGTTAACTAATTAATATACTTGAATATAAAATGACCATTAGGTGAGTATAAGTTATTCAAGGTATGCTTAGGAACTGAGCAAATAAAGCATATGCTTTGTCTTTTACTTAATTTTTTAAAGGTTTCTCTGATTATACTCTTATACTCTCTAAAATGAAATATTTTAAAATTGTAATTATTACCAATACTTTTTTTAATATAAACAATAGCATCACTATGTTTTTTTTTTTTTCAGAAAATAACCTATGATTTGAAAGGAGTTTAGCTTTTTTTTGTTGTTGTTATGTTAGATACCTTCTCATATGTGAAAAGTACCCAAGCCTCAAGTCTTGCTTTCTTTATGGCATTCAAACATGATCTATTTTAGTCAATTGCAGTGTATATAAATTTTGTGATTTTTTTTTAGTGTGGTATGAATGACATACAAAAAGCTGTTTGTATCTAATTTATATAACTTGATACATTTGGAAATAAGCATACATCTGTGAAGCCACCACTATAATCTATAGAATAAACCTGTCCATCACCTCCAAAAATTTCCTTCTCCTATACTCCTTATTTATTATTTTTGTGTGATAGGACACTTAACATAAGATCTACCATATATTTAAAATGTAAAATATACAATATTGTTAACTATATGCACTATGCTGTATGGAAGAGAAGATCTGTAGGGTTTATTTATTGTGTATAACCAAAATTTTGCCATATTTTCCCTCTCCCCAGCTCCTGAAAGCTATCATTCCACCCCCTGCTTCTATGAGTTTTACTATTTTAGATTCATCTTATAAGTAAAATTATGCAGTGTTTATCCTTCTTTTTTTAAAATTGTTTTATTTAATTTTATTTATTTTAATTTGACCAGGGAGGGACAGAGTGAGAGAGACAGAGCGGGAAAGTGAGAAAGCAAGCCACCAGGTCTGGGACTTGAACCATGATTGGCCATGTGGGAGTCCAGCACCCTTAACCGTCATGCCACCTGTTGGTCCCTGCAGTGTTTATCCTTCTATGTCTGGCTTCTTTAACGTAGTACAGTGCCCTCTAGGTTCACCTATGTTATTGGAAATAGCAGAATTCTTTTCTATTTTAAGGCCGAATGATATTCCATTGCATTTCTGTAACGCCTTTTATTTTTTCATTCATCTGGTGACAGACACTAATATTGTTTCCATATCTTGACTATTGTGAATAATGCTATAGTGAACATGGAAGTGCATAGATTTCTTAGAGACTCCAATTTTGTTTCCTCTGGATATATACTCAGAAGTAAAATTGATGGATAATATGGTAGTTAAATTTTTAAAGGAAATTCCATACTGTTTTCCTTAGTGGTTGTACCAATTTATACTCCCAAAAATGTGCAAGGGTTTCTTTTTCTCCCCATTTTTGCCAACATTTGTTGTTTATTCTTTTGATAATGTGCATCCTAAGAGGAGAAATTTCTTATTGTGACTTTGTTTTACATTTTTCTGAATGATTTTAGTAATATTGAGCACTGTTTAATAAGCCTATTGACCATTTGTATTCTTTCTTTGGAGAATATCTTTTTAACTCTTTTGTTCATTTTGTGATTGGTTAATTTAGGTTTTACTGCTAATGACTTGTAGGAGTTCCTTATAAAGTTTGGATATTAACCCTTTATCAGATGTATGGCTCATTTGTGAACATGGACTAGCAACCAATTAATATATCATCTTAGGAGCTAGCAGGTGGAATAGTGGTTAAGGCATTGGACTCCCACACAGCTGACTGCAGTTTGAGTCCCAAACGCAGAGACTTAAAACTCATGTCAGGCGTTTGTGTATGTGTGCCCCCAAATCCCAAGAGATTGGAGGATAAGGGATTGCAGTATGACCATTCTCTTGGCAGGGTGATTTCTCTCCTCTCTCTCTCTCTCTCTCTCTCTGTGTGTGTGTGTGTGTGTGTGTGTGTTTCTTGGAGGAGGTCACACACATCCTATAGCAAAAATCTCTCTCTCAAAAAAAAAAAAAAAGATGTAAAAGATGTAAGCTCAGGAACTGTCAAACTTTACTTCAAGCGATTGTTGGTTATATACCCTTATTGCTATGGATTTTTAAGTCATCTTAAGTTGTAAAACAAGCAGTAAATAAAAAACAGGGATTTTTTTGAAAACCATATTTTTAAATTTATTTATTTTTTTACTGTAAAATATATGAACACTTTAGAAAAACAAAGACCAGATTTGAAGGATGATTTCAATAGTCATAGGAGTGGAAAACGAATGAAATTACTTTTCCGTTATTGAGAAAAATGTTTAAAGTTAACATCAACTCTACATGGAGATGTAAGAGAAGGAAATGCATAAATTATGTTGGGATATGTTCACAACTGAAGAGAAGAATGTGTTCTGATGCCATTGTTCTCCTTGCATTAGTGACATCTGTATCTTATTATGAACATGTTTGAACTTTCCTACAGAGTGACACAATGTGTTGTGTTAAGACTTTTGCAGTTCTAGAAATGATTTCTGAAAATTCTGAGGTTCTAGAAAGAGATGGCAACTAAATGGTGTTTGTAGCATTTTTATCATACAGTAGATTCCATCCATTCACTATACTTTTCTAACTGAGTTGTCCTACATGCAAGTATATGTTTTTAATGTTGTCTGTCTTCTGTGCTGTTCCTGTAAGTTTGCCATTAAAATACATTAAACTAAATAATAATACTAATAATAATACTTATAATAATAATAATTTTGGGTGACCAGCAGTTGACATAACAGCTGTGTCACTGGGCTCCCATGTAGGCAGCCACAGTTCAAATCCTGGACCCGGTGGCTTAAACTCATGCCAGGCATGTGTGCATGTGTGCCCAAGATCCTGAGAGGAGAATGGAAGAGAAGGAATTGTGACATGGCCATCCTCCCTGACAGGTGACTTCTTGCTTTCTGTTTCTCTGTCTCTTTCAGTCTTCCTGGCGAGTGCACATGCCTTATAGCAAACACCTCTCAAAAAAAACATTTTTTTTGACTGAGAGATTTTTTTTTTTTTTTTAAGTTTTTGCTACTGGGCATATGTGCTTACTGCAGAGACACAGAGGCAGGCAGTGAGAGGGAAAGTGAGAAATAACCCCCCAGGTGTCACAGCCATGCTGCAATCCCTTCTCTTCCATTCTTCTTTGGGGATTTTGAGCACACATACCTGGCATGATTTTCAAGCCACCAGGCCTAGGACTCGAATTATTTTTGGCCATTGAGGAGTCCGTCACCTTAACCGCTATGCTATCTGCTAGAGTGTAAAAGATCTAGTTTAAATGTAAAGACTTTTAATTATTTAATCTTTCTCAGTCATTCAACTAGTAATGAGTACTATTTATTGTGTGCCCAGATGGCACTGTGCTAGACACCAGGAATACAGTGATGAATAAAACAAGCAGATCTGGCTTCATGTAACATTTATAGCCTAGTTAGACAGACAGATATTGATGATATAATCTCACAAATAAACCACAGTTTTAGTTAGTGTCTTGGTCAGGGAAGGATTGAATTGATATTAGATTATTAAAAATAAAATATTTGTTAAGCACCTGCAAGATGAAATGCCAGTGCTGTTCAAGATATAATAAGTAACACTTTTTGTTTTTGGTATTTGGCAGGTATATTATTCCATCTTTACAGAAGCTCGATGCTGGGTTTTACCGCTGTGTGGTGCGAAACAGAATGGGAGCACTCTTGCAAAGAAAATCAGAAGTTCAAGTTGCATGTATGTGTTTGGTAAAGAGTTCCCCAGTGTTAAAGTATACAAATAGTGTTTGTAGGGAGCAAATTAAAATCATTTACAATCTTTTTAGGAAATGAGATTTTTTTTTAAACCTCTGGTTCTATTTAGAATAATTGATAAAACTGGTGAGAGGAGTAAACAGTATGTTTAGTCAGGTGAGATGTTCTAATGAGGCGAATGCTACTTTTTTCAAATATAGAAGATTTAGGACCCCAGAAGATGCTGGGGAGAATAAAGAAATAAAAAGAGCAAGATGCCTTGTGTTTTATGAATCAGCTGCTCTTAGCTTGTATTATAGTTGAATTCAAAATGTTTTTAAAATAAAAAGTAAAACTCAGGACCAGCAGTTAGTGTAATGGCTATGTCACTGGACTCCCATGTAGTTGATCGCGGTTCGGACCCAGTGGCTTAAACTCAAGCCGGGCACTTGTGCGTGCGGTGCCCAGGATCCTGAGAGAATAGAGGAGAAGGGATTGTGGCGTGGCCATCCCCCGCCCCCCCCGGGGGGGGGTGATTTCTCACTTTCTGTCTGTTTCTCTCTGTCTTTCCAGCGAGTGCACACACTCTATAGCAAAAACCTCTCAAAAGTTAATTAATTAATTAAAAAGTAGAACTCATTTAGGTCCAATTTCATCAATTCACAATTGGTTCTTTCCATTGATTAGTTTAGAAATCTTTTTGCTGCACTACAAAGTAAATGTGCCAAATGGTATTAATGTTATAATTATTTATTATTTATTCAGAAAATTCACTTTGGAGAATAGAACTTTTAAAAGTAACTGAAGGGAGCTACCAAAAATGCAGAGAATTTGAATTTTAATCTAGTCTTTAGAAGGAATTGGAGAATGAACTTGCCCTATGAAAAACATTTAGTCCTTTTCCTAATCTGAAGCCTGGGCATAGACCTCTGCCTTATATTTTGAATATACTACTAGATTGCTGCCTTTTTTAAAAGTAAGAAAGTTACTAAATTTTAAATTGCAGTTTAGTATGTCATGATAGACTTTAGGGTGCCTAAATTGGGATGTTTTATTTGGTGTTTTATTTCCTCCTTTTTAATTTTGACCCCAGTTAAGGCCTATAGCTTTCAGTGTTTGGAATAGAACATAAAATAATATTTACTTTATTATACTACCATAAGTACTAATGACTGAGATAAGGTACTGGTACTGTACATGTTTAACTTTTCTTTTTTAATCACTGAAAAGATTTAAATATTTCTGAATTATGGTAGTGATGTCACTCAGCTAAATCTTTCTGAAGATAATTCGAAACTTTTATGAAAGTTGAATAATTGAGAACATAACTAATAGAATGCAGATCAGTACCCAAACCATATTTGAATAAGTCAGCAGCTTGGGTATTATTTTATTTTTCTTTCTTTTTTTTTTTTAAGTTTTTGCTATAGGACACATGTGCTCATCAGAGAGGAGAGAGT
>NW_006159565.1:370648-383103 GCF_000334495.1 Tupaia belangeri chinensis
CAGGAATGGCCACACACAATCCCTTCTTCGTTCTCCTCCTGGGATTTTTGGACATGCACACATGCATGTGTGCTCAGTGTGACTTTCAAGCTGCCATGTCTAGCCCATGAACCATGGTAGGCCATGTGAGAGTCCAGTGCCACCTTAACCTCTACCTAATGGCCTGTTGTGTGTGTGTGTGTGTGTGTGTGTGTGTGTGTATCTTTTATATTATATATATTATTTTATATACACACACACACACACACACACACACACACACAAAGGGGAGGTAGAGAAAGTGAGAAATCACCCCTCCCAAATGGCCATGCAGCAATTACTTCTTGTCCAGTCTCCTTTCAGGATTTTGAGTGTGCATAGGCATACACACACACACACACACACACACACACACACACACAAACATTCCTGGCATGATTTTCAAGACACTGTGTCCTGGGGTATTGATGACGTGCGATCCAGCTGCCTTAACCTCCATTCCACCTGCTGGCCTCTTATATATTTATTTTAACTTTCTATAGGGTACATGAGCTTGCCAGAGAGAGGCAGAAAGAGAAAGTGAGAAAGCAAACCCAGGATTGGTGCCACACCACAATCCCCTCTTCTCCATTTTCCTCTCAGGATTTTGGGCACATATGCACATGAGCCCAGCATGTTTTTCAAGCCACTAGGTCCTGGACTGGAACTGTGCAGTTGGCCATGTAGTATCCAACCACCTTAACCAACCCACCACCAGCTGGCCCAAAGACTTTATTTTAATGTATTAAGTCATATTTTAAAAAATTGAATTTTGGATTTTGTCTTGCTTAAATGTTTATAATTTGTTTTTACTTCTTTAACCCTTAAACTCCTTCTTGTCTTCATTTCTCCTTCCATTTGATAACAATTTCACTTTATGTTTAATTAGCCATGGATAGTTTTCTAATCTGTTTAATTGATTTGTTTAATCTTTTCCCTCACAATTTTTTTTTTTGAGAGGTTTTTGCTATAGGGCACATGCACTCGCCAGAGAGACACAGAGAGACAGAGACAAAAAGCGAGAAATCACCCCCCAGGGGGGATGGCCACACCACAATCCCTTCTCCTCCATTCTCCTCTCAGGATCTTGGGCTCGCACGCACATGCGCCTGGTGTGAATTTAAGCCACCGGGTCCAGGACTTGAACCATAGTCGACTACATGGGAATCAAGAAACATTGGGAACCAGCAGTTAGCGTAATGGCTATGTTGCTGGACTCCCACATAGCCGACCACGGTTCACGTCCTGGACTCGGTGGCTTAAAACTCATGCCGGGCGCATGTGCATGCGTGCCCAGGATCCAGAGAGGAGAATGGAGAAGAAGGGATTGCGACGTGACCATCCCCTCTGGGGGGTGATTTCTCACTTTCTGTCTCTATGTCTCTCTCTGTCTGTCTGGCAACGCACGTGCCCTATAATGAAAAAAACCTCTCCAAAATAAAAAAAAGAAACATAGCCATTATGCTAACTGCTGGTCCCTTCTCTCACATATTAAACACTGTCATATAGAAAGTAATTTCTTTTGAATCAAAAACCTATTGATAAAAGGGCTTTTCTATGGTATATTTTAAACTTCTATCCATTTAGATTTTTTATTTTTGCCCTATATATGTGTATACATAATTATTTATATCTGTGAGAAGTTGAAATTTTTGAAAAAAAAAATACTAATTTTATTAGCCATTTAAACCCATATTCTCGTAAATGTGTTTTTTCCTGTGACCCCTTTTTAGACAGTAAAACAAAGACTGGAATAAAAACCTACCTGCCCCAAATTAAGTCAACAGTAAGACAGGAGGAGAATTCTGTATAAACTCTTCAGTGGTTGGAAAATATTGCTCCCAAAAGACCTGTTAAGGAGATAGTCACTTGAGAAAGGAGGAGGAGTAAGGAAGCAGAGCAAAGGTCACTGTAGGGAGAACTAGTTAGTAAGAATTAGTAGCTAGAGAATACCTACATTCATTTTATTTTAACTTCTATGAAAATTGCTTTTTGACCAAGTGTCAGCAATCACTTGCAAACATTCCATTGTGATATGACAGTAAGACAAAGTCCCTGTGGCTCTGCTGATTAATGTGCTTTATGGGTACATTGGAGGCCCCTTGCTTTGCTTGGTTCTTCACTCACAATCAGATCTGCAGCCATCAGCACTGCCCTTTAGTCTCATGGGTCTTGTTAAGCATAGCATTGTTGGCAACTTTACTGTTAAATGCAGTTATTTCCATGTCTGACCCCCTCCTCCCAAAAGAGTTTTCTAGAATTTAAAATTTCTAATTTTCTCTGCAGATATGGAGAATTTCATGGATACAGACCAGAGGAAAATGATTTCTCAAGGACATGCAGCAGTTCTAAACTTAATGCCCATCACCAGCTGCCCCAGACCTCAAGTGACTTGGTTTAGAGAAGGACATAAGATTATTCCAAGCAACAGAATGTAAGTTACTCTAAACATTTAAAGCTTCAAATGCTATTAATTACACTTATTGGATCTATCTACCTAGTGTTTCAGTTAAGGTTAACTGTGATTTACAAAGGATAACTTAGTCTAGTGGTCCTACCCCAGTCCTCAATAAACAGCTTTATAAAGACTAACTTGGATGTTTTTAAGCAATATAAGCAAATAGCCATATAATGTTATTCTTCAGTATGTTGCATACCCTAAAACTGAAGTACCTTTACCTACTATTTGCAGTCACTTTTTTCTTTTTTGTTTTAAATGCACTTTTTAAGATGTCATTTTTATACCTGAGCTGTGTTTAGCTCCAAGTACTAATTTAATGAGTGCTGGTATTTACTTAAAGAGCTATGGAGGGTTTTCTCTCCCCCTCTTTTTATTAAGCTGCATTTGGTACTACTTTCTTTGACGATAAAACAGTAATTACTGCTTATTTCTCTTTATCCTTTTATCCTACCGTGACAGTTTTATTTCTCTTTGTCTAATTAGTGGTTCACCCATCTATTGCAGAGTAGTTGCTTTGTGATTAGTTAAGCATTATTTCAAGGTGTTCTTCTCTATCCCACATTCCAGCTATTTATCTAGTGCCAGACAGGTTTTCTTCACTTGGAGTTTTAAGTAATTAAAAAGAACATTTGATATATACTTAATAACTGGGCATTTTGTAATCTTATTTAAAGACAATATTCCAAATATAAAGGCTTCAAGGATGAAAATTTCCAAAAGAATCATGAAGTACTATAAACTGAGGCTGAAAGTCAAATATGCTGTCAGGTGGTTGCACTCAGATAAAAATTTATGAGAGGAAAAAGCGCTTGTTTTCATTAAATTTTATTTCTAGATTTTTTTTTATATGTATAGGACAATTTATTTAATAGGTTTCAAATGTAATTATGAATATAACTGTGGGGTATAAACTTGTGTTCTTCCCTCCTAAGCATATATGGAATCTCTCCTCTAAGCCTGATATATACATTCTTTTACCTTGGCATCTGAACCCTACTTCAAACTACACTATTTTTAAGTTTATTTAGGAAATGTTTATCTTTTTGGTTATTGGAAATAGGAAAAAAAAGTGGAAATACAGGTTGGTTATCCTTTACCTGAAACTCTGAAGACCAAAATGTTCTTGTGTCCAAAACTTTTTGAATGCTGACATAACACTACAAATAGAAAATTTCACACTTGACTTCATGTGACCAGTTATAGTCAAAACATTGTAATACAAAAAATATTGAACAAAATTACCAGTAGCTAAAATGTGTACATGTTGTATATGAAACAAATTTCGTATTTACACTTGTGTCCTATTCCCAAGATACCTTATTATGTATATATAAATATTCAAAAATCAAAAAACATCCAACATCTGATATGTTTCTTGCTGTAAGCATTTCAGATAAGGGATATTTAACCTTTATGTATAAATATCATATTTTAAACTTCTAGCAAAAATACCAGTTACCTTAGAAAATAGGATAACTGCTATCCTTTCTCCTTTATTTTATTAAAAGTTACTTATGTATACATCCTTATAATATTGATTTCAGTATTAACAGATGACTCTTGAGTTTGGCTGAAACAAAGATGGAGGATCAATTTCTCACTATCTAAGCAAACAGGTTGAAAAAAAGGCAGCTAACATACATTCTTGTGGAAATATTCTGGAATGTTATAGTATTGAGCACAGAATGTTCAGGTGAAGAAACTGGGATAATTGCTGGTGGAGAATTGGTACCAAGAAAAGGAAGCTATGTTGAATTAGGCTTCCTTGCAAACACAGGAGCTTTCAATTAATGTGAGTGGCAACAACATTCATGGTGGAAGGCTTATTTTAACCTGATAGAAAATAAGTATGATAAATTTATTTGTTAACTTGTGTTCTAGCTATCTTCATGAAACACCCTTTATTCAAGAATGTATAAAAGGGTATACAATGAAATAACTCTTAATTTCATAAGTTTTTTTAATTTGCAAATTCATGCCAAAGGCTGTTTGATTCTTTTTAAAATATATTTTTATTTCAATTTCTTTTATACATTCAATCACATATGTAATTTAGCTTGCAAAGTGAATATTCCAACATGTATACATTTCTCACTGGTACAGTTAAGAATACACATTAAATTAACTTCACTAGGTAATAACCCATTTATTTGTCCCATAATTGCCTTGCCTCTCTATTTTTCTCCATAGTCGATAACAGTTCAAGTCCTGTAACTGGTGGCTTAAACTCACGCCGGGAGCATGTGCGTGTGTGCCCAAGATCCCCAGAGGAGAATGGAGGAGAAGGGATTGCAGTGTGGCCATTCCCCCTGGGGGGTGATTTCTTGCTTTTTGTCTCTATGTCTCTCTCTGTCTTTCTGGTGAGCACTCACACCCTTTGGTAAAAACCTTTCCAAAAAAAGGAACCAGCAGTTAGCATAATGGCTATGTCGCTGGATTCCCACGTAGTCGACCGCGGTTCGTGTCCCGGACCCGGTGGCTTAAAACTCATGCCGGGCGCGTGTGCGTGCGTGCCCAAGATCCCGAGAGGAGAATGGAGGAGAAGTGATTGTGGCGTGACCATCCCCCCTGGGGGGTGATTTCTCGCTTTCTGTCTCTATGTCTCTCTCTGTCTGTCTGGCGAGCGCACGCGCCCTACAGTGAAAATCTCTCCAAAAAAAAAAAAAAAAAAAAAACCTTTCCAAAAAAAAAAAAAGGCAGTATAGGCAGTATATGTTCTTTAAAATAGAAGAGATAAGGCTGATTATGGATGTTTACACTTTTATAAGGCCCCTTTGGTTTCATATTTTCCACCTCATCATCACCCCACATTTATTAATTACTTACTATGCTTTATATCATAAATCAGTATGTGCATGGTTTTCTACACAAGGTCATGTATCATTCAAAAATATATTGATTTCTACTTCTAAGAAAGTCAGCTTTTGACTGCAGATGGGAGGACATTTCTGCAAAGCTCTTGCCTAGATGATCAACAGGTTTTAACCTCTTTTTGTGAGATTAGTTCCCTAACACAAGGGAGAGTTGAACCTTTGTCATATGGTAAAGGATCCTCATCCCCACCCCTACTTTTTAACATTATCTCATGATCTTTAAAATATGCGCTTTGTGTTTATTATTAAAGTAATATTTTTTTCATTTTCAAGGAAAACAGTTAAGACTAATATTTCTCAACTTTAAACGTCAGTTGAACCTCTTTTTTTTGGGGGGGAGAGGTTTTATTTTATTTTTTTTATTTTTTATTTTTTGCGCTATAGGGTACATGCACTCGCCAGAGACAGAGAGGCAGAAAGCAAAAAATCATCCTCTAGAGGGGATGGCCATGCTGCAATCCCTTCTCCTTCATTTTCCTCTTGGGATCTTGGGCACGCATGCACACATGCGTGCCTGGCGTGAGTTGATGCCACCAGGTCTGGGACTCAAACCGTGGTTGACTACATGGGAGTCCAGCGACATAGCCATTACGCCAACTTCTGGTCCCTGAACCTGTTATTAATAACGTCAACAACTATTACTTACTAACTACTTTAAACATATCTTCACTAATTCTCACAATTGCCTCCTGAGTCAGGTAAAATTAATTCTACTTGTAGCTGTTAGAACTGAAGATTAGAAATGTTAAACAGTTTACTCAAGATCACACAGCCAATGGCAGAGGTAGTATTTAGACCTAATTTGATGTGGCTTTCAATCCATTCTCCCTTCTGTATCAAGCTGGTTCTCTTTTTTTTTTTTTTTTTTCACTTTGTTTACTGAAGGTTATTTGTGCTTTTGATTATTTTTTTTTATACATTGTTTCAGTCTTTTTTTTTTTCTCCTTTAGAAGACCAGGTTTCAATTAGAAACCTTGAGTTTGCATAGAAATTGTGAAAAGTGTCAGATACTGATATATTTTTTAAGTAGAATCAGTTGGATTTCCTGATAGATTGGATATGAGATGATAAATGTATAAATATATGATTAAGCCACTATGCAGTATATTCTGGATGGGAAATCATATTTTGTATGCTGTGACAATGTTCAGTGAATGAATGTAAATTAATTAAAAACAAAAAAATTAAAAGAAAAAATAAAATAAAAATAATTATCTTTAAAAAAAGAAAATAAAGAAGGCATGGCTAACTAAATTTTTTTTGGCCTGAAAAACTGATAGGCCAACTGATAGGATGGAGTTACCATTTCCTGAAATGGAGAGACAATTTTTTTTTTTTTTTTGGGAGGTTTTTGCATTTTTTTTTGAGAGGTTTTTGCTATAGAGCGCGTGTGCCTGCCAGACAGACAGAGAGAGACAGAGAGACAGAAAGCGAGAAATCACCCCCCAGGGGGGATGGCCACGCCACAATCCCTTCACCTCCATTCTCCTCTCAGGACTCTTGGGCACGCATGCACATGTGCCCGGCGTGAGTTTTAAGCCACCGGGTCTGGGGCGTGAACCACGGTCGACTACATGGGAGTCCAGCGACATAGCCATTACGCTAACTGCTGGTTCCTGGAGAGACCATTTTGAAAGAAGTAAATTTTGTGTGTATGTGTATGGGAATATTTGTTTTGGATGTGTTAAGTTGGAAAGAACATAATATTCAATAGATAGCCAAAAGGAGTCAAGTATTGGATAGTTGTGTATTTTGGACTCAAAGTCAGTGAAGAAGTTTAAGTTAAATTTGGGAGTTGTTGGTTTACTCATGGTATTTAGTTCTTTACAAATCTATAAAATATATAACCAGTAGGCTAAACCCAAAGAGTTGCACTGTATTGTTATTCATTAAAATGCTCTTATCTGCACAGAGGCTGACTTTGGCTGTCTTACAAACAAAAAATTTATTGGAGAATTATTATTTATTAAGAAATTATAGAACTAAACTAGTAAGAGTGGTCTCAGTTGAAACCAGTGTTAGTCCTTAGTCCTAAGGCCAAGGAATAGCAAGCAAATCAACAGTATAATGGTCTCCCAAAGACATTTGGGTTTTATTGATAATTTCTGGTGGTTGTGAACATGTTAGAGGAGAATTAAGATTGCAGAAGTAAAAGAACTAATACAGGTAAGAATGAAGGGACAAAAGAAAAACGGCAATCTTAAGATCAGTGCCATTAGGATTTTGAATCTGTATCCTATGACTGCCACATACTCACTGGCAGTTCGTTCTTCTTATATCTTGCCTTTAGGCTTTAACTGGTGAAAGTTATATTCCATTGTCTGTGACCTGTTTCAGAGACAGAGGTCTAATTCCCAAGATACATTTGCTCCCCCTCTAAGAGGAAAAAGGCTAAGCATTCCTTCTTTAATGTGTGTAGTACAGGTAACTGACTGGATTCATTTTGACCACCTCTTAACAAGAACTCCTTACAAAGCCCAGATTCTGAAAAACACCATTTATGCTAAGATGTATAGCTTCAATAAAACTGAGATAATAACAAAAACTTCATTTAGCATCCTATCATTATACCTTGAAATAACTATTCACATTTGTAGGTACTGTTTACTCAAATATTCTTTAACCCTCTTCCTGGGTATTAACTGCCTCAAACTTCTTTGTTTCATGACTGCACTTGGCCTGGTGGTATGCATAGCAGACATGTAGTACTGAGTGGTTGATGAATGATTGTGAGGAAGAATCAAGTAATATATGTAAGCTCTTTCAGCATTAGGGGGAAGAAGTTCTAAGAATAACAAAGCTCAAGAAAAAAAAATTTGTTGATGAAGCAGAAAAATATCTTAGAAAGGCAAAGAGTATTTTGAAAAAATTGGTAAGTTATAGTCAGAATTTTGAGTAATTATAGGTTTTATTTATCTGAGAAGATAAAAAAATGAATATTTATTTCTTTGATTTACCAAACCCAAACAGTTAATTTGCTGTCTTTGCATATCAAAAATAAGTAGAACTTTGTCTTAAAATATTGTCTAATTTGATAATAAAAATTGTTCTGTTATTTTGGTTTAGATATATTTTCTTCTATTTCTCAGAATATGAAATGTGAATGTTGTCACCATGCAGTATTTCTCTTACCTCCAGGAGGTAATTTATGTCGGCAGTTATCAGATTAGGACGCAAAAACTTGTTCTTTGCGATGCCATTCTTTCACTTAATTGCAGGTTCTTTTGCTCAGATTGCATCCTATAGCCTACCTGACAGGAATGTGTAAACACAAGTGTTCCCGAATATATTTTCCAGGAAATGCAAAGTTTGTAGATTAAATATTTCAAATCTTCAGTCAGCTTTGTGATAGATGACTTGCCAGTAATGATCTGAATTGTGAAGTGTAGGCAGTAAAAAGCATCCCAGGTGCCTCAGAAACAGGCTGACTCATAATTGTCCATGTTTAAATACTTGAACATCCATTAACTTATTACTGTTTCATTTCAATTGCTTAAAGAAGGATTTGTTTAAATTAGCACTTGTATTGAAAGTCACAACTTAATGCTTGAATTAAGTAGGTATGGTCATAATAATATTTTCATACTTAACTGGTCTTTCAAAATAATGTGCTTTTAAACTTTTTATATTATGTTTTATAGATACTTTGTGAATGTTTATAGAATATATCTATGCATGCAAACTAAGGAATACTTGGTATGAGTAAAAAAAGATTAGGAGCGATATTGTTCCATACCTACTCCTACCATAACTTTGACCTTGGGCAAATTATTTATTCTTCCTTTGCTTCCAATTTCTCCTGGCAAAAATGAGGAAGATGGACTAAATGCTTCTACAGTCCTTGCTGGTGTTAACACCCAGTGATGCTGTTATGTATGGAGAATGCCCATGGCCAGTTATGTCTCTCCCTGCCTCCTTCTCTTTTTTCCTTCATGTATTTCATAGATACTTAGTGAGCAGTTATTTAGTGCCAAGCACTGTTCTGGTTGCTAGGGACAGAAAGAGGAATGAGACATCAAAAGTACTCCATCATTGAGTTATATTCTAGTGTGAAAACAGGTTAATAAAAAAGATATTTTTAGGCAAGGATGAATGCTATAAGGGACATGAATAAGTTGGGACAAGAGAGAGTACTAGAGTATTCTCTAGTACGGAAGGAGGTTAAGGCCCTTTTAAATTGAGTGATTAAGGGCAACCTGTCTGTGGAGGTGACATTTAAAAACAATTTTATTAATTCAGTCAGCATACAAGAAAAAACACAGATATGAAGAACACCGTTGATGAATTTTTTAAAAATGTATTTATAGAAGTAATCACCATCCAGATTAAGAAGCTCCATTATACCCCTTCAGGCAGTTAGTACCCCTTCCTCCAGCTTCATCCTCCTACTAGTTTAATTTCTATTATCATAGGTTAGAGTCATCTGTTCTAGAATTTCATACAAATGAATATGAAATCTTGTACGTCTTGCTTTATTCATTCAAAGTAATCTTTGTGATAGTCTCAATATCACAGAGCAGCAACTCACAGCAGCCCAGTGAGTTGGTACTATTATTCAACAGCTGGCCAGTGTTAAATCTGTTTGATTCTTGAGTCCATACTTTTCCCCTTGATGCTGTACTGCTTTTTTAGGTTGATATCTGAAAGATGAGAAGGAGCCAGCCATGTACAGATCAAGAGGATGAAGATCTAGGCAGAGGGGCAAATATTAGTTGTCGAGAAGTCATGGCATATTTTTTTGTGTTTTTCCTCTAGTGTGTTCCTCAAGTTGCTGAATCTGGGACTCAAAATACATAGTTGGCCATGTGGGATCCAGCTGCTCTAACTGGGACACCACTGGTTGGCACCCTAATTTTTTTTTAGTTGCCATAAAATATACAAAATATGAAATTTAAAATTTTAACCATTTGTTAAGTACAGTTCAATGGCATTAAGTACACACACATTGCCGTTCAACTGTCACCCCCACCCACATTCTTAAGTCTTCATCTTACAAAACTGAAACTCTGTCCCCATTAAATACTCTATGTCTTCCCTCCCTCCAGCCCCAGACAGTCACCATTCTACTTTTTGTCTCTATGAATTTGACTAGGTACCTTATAATAGAATCGTACAGTATTTGTCCTTTTGTTCTAATTTTAATTAAACTTTATAGTTTGAGATCATTGTAGATTCACATGTAGTTATGAGAAGCAATACAGGGTGATCCCATGGAATTCTTTAACCAGTGGTAACCATTAACCAAATGGTAAAATCTTGCAAAATTGTAGCATAGTCTCATAACCAGGCTGTCAGCATTGATACAGACAAAATACAGAAGAATCCCTCATGTAAACCTGTTACATCCATAGCTACTTTTCTGTTGCCCTAACTCCCTTTCTAAACTGTAGCAATTATTAATATGTATTCCTTTCTGTAATTTTATCCTTTCAAGAATTTTACATAAATGCAATTAAGCAGTATATAACCTATTAGAACTGACTTTTTTCATTCAGTATAATTCTATGATTCATCTAGGTTGTTAATTGTATCAATAACTGATTTCTTGTTACTATTGTATAGTATTCTTTAGTATGGATGTACTATAATTTGTATAATCACTCACCAGTTGGCATATGGATTATGTCTAGTTTTTGGCAGTTATGAATAAAGCTGCTCTAAACGCTTTGGTTCAGGTTTCTGCATGAACATAAGACTTCATTTTCCTGGGATAAAGGCCCAGGAGTGTAATTATTGGGTCATTTGGTAGTTGCATGTTTAGTTTTTTTTTTTTTCTTAAGAAAATGCCAAACTGTTTTCAAAAGTGACTGTACCATTTTATATTCCCATCAGCAATATATGAATAATCTAGCTCCTTTGCTCATTTGGTGTTTTCACTACGTTTTCACTTTAGCCATCTTGATAGGTGTATAATGGTATCTGATTATAATTTTTAATTTTCATTTCTGTAATGGCTAATGATGTTGAACATCGTTTAATGTACCGATTTAATTTTTTAATTTTTTTAATTTCAATTTCTTTTATACATTCAATCACACTATTTAGCTTACAAAGTGAATATTTCAACCTGTGTACATTTCTCACTAGTCTGGTTGACAATACTATAAAGTTATCTTCAATAGATAATAACTCATTTCTTTGTCCTATAAATGCTTTGCCTCTCTATTTTTCTCCTTAATGTCCTTCCTCAGACTTTACTCCTTCACCCACCTTCTTCCCATACTGTATCTGGTATTCACAACCATTTACTATGTTTCTATATCTTTTAGTCAGTGTACTGATTTTAAAAAGAGCCAAAAAGGGGGAAAAGCTTCTTATGGTGAAAAATGTATGAATTTATTTAAAAAGTCAATTAAATGAGTGAAAGGCCAGACAGTATACACAGAAATGTGAATTATAGTTTAGATATTTCTGAGTAAATTACTCAGAATAAAGTACATAGTTAGAAAGATAGAAAACATGGGAAAAAATGAAATAAGAGGATAGGATAGACATATAAGAAGAGTAGACATTTAAGAAGAGTTCCAGAGAGACAGAAAGCAAGAAATCACCCCCCAGGGGAGATGCCCATGCCGTAGTCCTTTCTCCTCCATTCTCCTCTGGGGATCTTGGGTGTGCACGCACACGCGCCCAGTGTGAGTTTTAAGCCACCGGGCCTGGGACCTGAACTGTGGTCGACTACATGGGAGTCCAGCTACATAGCCATTATGCTAACTGCTGGTCCCAAGGAAGAAATCTTTTTTTTTTTTTTTCCCAGAGTACACTGTATATTGTCTCAATCAAGCACATCAACATACATGTTATTGTCAACAAATAATTTTCCATTTCTTGTTTCCTGTATGTTTTGCTTCCCCCCCTCCCCATCCTTGATTACCTATCTCTTACCCTCAGTCATCTCCCACTATCTTCCCACACTGTCTCTGGTATCTATATTTACATTCTATACTGTTTTTCCCCCCATTTTTTATTGAATTATTAAAGATCTTAATTAATCTAAATGTTTTCATAGCAAACACAGTTGATATATACATTTCCATGAACACAAGTCTGACTTTAGGCATCCTATAAAGTATCACCTAGCTGGGGCTATATATCTTAACTGC
>NW_006159565.1:384324-387222 GCF_000334495.1 Tupaia belangeri chinensis
TCAACTTCTTTCTCCTTTCTCTTTAGCAGTTCATTGTCTCTCTTCTCTTCCATCTCAGTTAGCTTCGCCATTATGAATGTTCTAAATTCTTTATCAGACATTTCCATGATTTGCATTGAACTGTTTGTGTATGAAGAGGAGTTACTCTTTTCCCTTGGATAAGAGGTATTTTCTTGCTTTCCCATATTTCTTGTGGTCCTGCAGTGATTTCTTGTCATCTGATGGATGGTGTGTTTCCTTCTAATTCTTGAAGTTCAATCAGAGTGTTCAGGAGTAAGCAGAAAGAGGTGATCGGGAATCTCTTTGCCGTTCTGTTGTGATCACAGGTGCAGCAGATTCAGTAGATATTGAGGAATATGTTAACCCTAATAGTATTTCAATTTTTAGCTACAGTGCCCTTAGATCTATCAGGAGCCATGAGGAATCTTGTTCTGAAGGCCTCAACTCTCCTGCCACGCTAGCTTTGTTTGTTGGAGGCTGAATTATCGGTAGAAAATCTTCATTTTTCCTGTCCCCTGCAATGACTAGTTACCAGGAGCCATGAGGAATCTTGTTCTCCCAAGGAAGAAATCTTAAAAGAAACCATACATGTTATTCAGGCTGTCTCGAAGAAACAACAATAAACAGTAGCTGATAGCAATAATAGAGAAGATAATAATATAGAAGACAATGGACAATGGACTAATACCTTCAAAATTCTAAGAGATATAACTACCACCATAGAGTCCGTATCCAGCTAAACTAGCTTTAAAGTGTAAGAGAGGAAGATATTTTTTAACAATACTGAGAATTTAGAGTTCTAAGAACATTTCTGAAAGATCTAGGAATGAGTTTGAGGAAAAAAAAGATAGAATCTAGAAGCAAATATAATGTTAGAAATGTTGGTTTTCATTATTTTTTCTAGTTAGGACATGTTTAATAATTGGAATTTAGGGGGGCCAGCAGGTGGCGTGGTGGTTAAGGCACTGGACATTCCCATATGGCCTACCACGGTTCAAGTTGCAGACCTGGTGGCTTGCTTTCTCACTTTCCTTCTCTCAGAATAAAGTACATAGTGAAGAGCGGGGCCACTGGGTTCCACTGGCTGTGTGCGGTCTGCTCATCCTCCCTGGGGATTCAGCGAGTAGGTGGCGAGTGCGTGGTCAGCTCTCCAACCGCCGGCGGCTGCAAGCCAGGACCTTAGCACAGTCCGCCCTGGACTCTGTCCCAGACTTTGACAAGATGGCTACTAGAAGTGCCTAACATACTTCCCTCTCAAGATAAAAGGACCAAAACAAAGAATAAGCAACTGATATTCATTGCTGTGTTCAAGGGAGAGTGTTGGAGTGCAGTGTGAGTGTGGTAGAGACACTGCAGAGCACGGAGACTCAGGAAAGCTTTGTAGAGATGGGAGCAAAGCACTCAGTATCTCCTGTCCTATTGCCCTAGTCAAGATCAACTAGGAACTAAAAGGGACTTCTTGTTCTGGGGAAAGAATAAGCAAGAAACCTTCAGCAGTACCATTGACACCTTTGATATCTGAATTTTACTACAGAGGAATTCTATAACCCTCACAGAGCACGGAGACTCAGGAAAGCTTTGTAGAGATGGGAGCAAAGCACTCAGTATCTCCTGTCCTATTGCCCTAGTCAAGATCAACTAGGAACTAAAAGGGACTTCTTGTTCTGGGGAAAGAATAAGCAAGAAACCTTCAGCAGTACCATTGACACCTTTGATATCTGAATTTTACTACAGAGGAATTCTATAACCCTCACAGACCCTGAGCCCAATTAAGGGAGTGACCAAGGGTGGCTACACTGCTGAATTACACAGGGGAGAAGTCCAGTCTTTGTTGTACCCCCCCACACAGATTGTGGCAGGGCTATCCAGTGACCATATCCACTTGCGTTGTTCAGGAGCAGCTGGGCAAACACCCTCTCCCAAAACCACTAGCACCAAGAGCTATTGAAGCAGCCTTACCTCCCCCACATACTTGTATGTCTCATGGAAGTGGCAAAGTGAGCAATCCTTCCCACAGCTCAGTTTCAGAGAAGGCCTGACCTTCTGCATCTTCAAGAATCAGGTTGGGAGAGTGAGTGTAGACACAACTTTGCTGCCTGAGAAGCCCTACCTGTCATGTTCTAAGAACAGCCAGTGAGGCCACTGCATTACTTCTAGTAATCACTGATACTGATTATAGGTGAGGACACTACTATACCACTGTGCCTAGCTAGAGCCAAAGCCAACATTGTTTATACAACTGGCATCCTAGGACACAACTACTGGAGAAAGTCTTTTCACCTGGAAAACCATCCTATAAAACTGATACAACTACTCACTAGATTAACAAATATTAATATAGGGATACAAGATACCTGAAAAAACAAGCTAGCATGACATTCCCAAAGCAATATAATAATACTCCAACAACATACCCCACAATGAAGGAAATCTGTGAAATGTCTAAAAAGGAATTCTATATTTTTTATTATAAGGAAACTCAATGACATACAAGAGAGTAGTAATAGGCAGTTCAACGAATTAATGGAATTACTATGTGATCTGAAAGCTTCGGTCCACGAAGTAGCAGAGGTCTTTAAAAAGGGCCAAGGAGAAATCTTGGAGCAGAAGGAGCCAAAGAAAGAAATACCATCTACAATTGGAAGCTTTAACAGTGGACTTTATCAAGCAGAAGAAAGAATTCCCAAACTTGAAGACAGCTCATTTGAAATAATAAAGTCAGAGAGAAAAACAGAAAAAAGAATAAAAAAGAATGAACACTTCAGGTGCTTTAATGATAAACTTTTCCAAGCAGAGGAAAGAATTTCCAAACTTGAAGACAAGTCATTTGAAATAATCCAGTCAGAGAGAAAAAGAGAAAAAAGAATACAGGACATATGGGACAGTATTAAACGAACA
>NW_006159565.1:388066-388919 GCF_000334495.1 Tupaia belangeri chinensis
TATAAAGTATATATTATGGGATCCAAAGGGGAGAGATAGACACTCCATTCCCAGGACTGGAGAGATCATCTAGATAGGAAGTCCTTGATAAAGTCTGAATTGGGCTAGTTCATAGCATGGTGTTTAAGGCAGCTGGATTCTATATGGCCAACCATATGGTTAGAGCCTCAGACCCAGTGGCCCAAGAAACATGCTAGCATGTGTGTATACATGCCCGAAAGGAAGGAGAGATGGAGAATTGCAGAGTGATCATTCCCCCATGTGGAGTGCTTATTTTTCCTCTCTGTCTCCTACAAATGCATTGTGCAATCTAGCTAAATAGAGAATTAAGAATCTGAATTAAACCAAATGGACTTAATTTGGCATTTATAAAGCATTTCATTCAGCAGATGCAGGATACATGTTCATCAGCACTCTGGAGCATTCTCCAGGATAGACTATATGTAAGGCTACAAAATAAGCCTCAACAAAAAATTTTAAATCTTTATCAAGTACCTTTTCTGAAACAGTGGATTGAAATAGAAAGTAGAAAGAGGGACTTAGGAAACTGTAATTATAATATGGGACTAAATATGGTCTTGGACCACTGGGCCAATGAAAAACTTAAGTAGGAAATTTAAATATTTCTCAAAATAAGCAAAAATTAGAACACAACACAGATAAACTTATGGGATACAGCAAACACCATGCTAAGAAGGACGTTTATAGCCATAAACGCTTTTATTTAAGAAGTAGAAAGGTTTCAGATAACCTAACAATGCACCTCAAGTAGCTAGCAAATGAAGCACATACCAAACTTAGAACCAAAGGAAGAGTTAAGGATGACAGCAGAAGTAAATGAACAAATACAAAA
>NW_006159565.1:389094-398498 GCF_000334495.1 Tupaia belangeri chinensis
GGGGCTGATCCAAAAAGATCTATTGAATCAAGAAAATGATTTTTTTTACCTTAGGAAAGAACAGAAACTGAAAGATTGGAAGATATCATAGCAGGGAGGGCAACTGTAGATACTAGAGATAGTACAGGGTGTTGGATAATAGGGGGGTGGGTAATAGGGAAGAAGAGGATCAGGGAAAAACCAGTTAATTGATACAAAAAATGAAAAAATAGATTAAGAAATAGGCTAGTTTTGTGTAATAGAGTTTAGCTTCTTTTACCACGCAAATGAAAAAATTTTATGTTACTCTGTAGCTGTATTTATCTCAACATTTTATAGGCCTCAAATATATCCAATAAAAGATTTTTAAAAAGTTAAAAAATAAATAAATAAAAGAATAAAGTACATAGTTAGAAAGATAGAAAACATGGAAAAAATGAAGAAATATAGAGGATAGGATAGACATATAAGAAGAGTAGACATATAAGAAGAGTTCCAGAAGGAATGGAGTGAATGGGAAATTTTGTTAAAAAATATCAGTGCTATAGTTCTTAAAATGATAAATCTTCAGAATTATGAAGCAGAATAAAGCTCCAAACAGGATAAATAAAAATAAATCCAAATATGTACACATTATAGTGTAACTACAGAACTTCAAAGATAAGGAAGAAATCTTTTTTTTTTTAGAGGTTTTTGCTGCAGGGCGCATGCGCTCACCAGACAGACAGAGACAGAGAGACAGAAAGCGAGAAATCTGATCTTGTGAATGACTGCAAGGAAATGGTTCAGTGTCCACTCTAGGTACATGAAGTCAAGTGAGTTTTGTTTTAAGGTGGGGAATGCCATATAATGTGTATCTGTTGATAGAAAAGATCTTACAGAGAAGGAGAATGTGAAGATTCAAGAGCATATGACTATACCGAAAGGAGCAAAGTCCTGGCAAAGGCAGCAAGGGCATTAAGAGACTAACATGAGATAAGAGCTGTGTAGTCAGGGTCAAGCAGTCTGTATGGGGGTGGGGGCATCTCAAGGCCTTGGATAAGTCAAGTATCTTTTCACTATCATCACAGAACTGAAAGCAGAGAATGGGTAAAAATGCATGTTGTTTGGTAGAAGTGCTTGTAGAAAACATATTTCTTGTGGGTTTTTGTTTTCTCTGTGAACATTCGGATGAACTTATGAGTTTAGAATGAATTAAGGTACAGAAGAGAAATAAGGGTATTATATAATTATCTAGAGAGTCAGAATCAAACTAAGGAAACATGCTCAGCCTATGAGACATTTGTGTTCACATGCACAGTTGTGGTTTGTGGGATATCTTCAGTAATGTTTAGAGGTTCAGATGTAGTTGTAGAATAAGGTGGCAAATTGGATTCAAACAAGGCTGAAGTTTAGACTGTCACAAGGAAGCTAGAAACAAGGATGTTGAGGGTGTTTACAAGGAAGTTGGTCTTGGCTATTTCTGAAATGTATAAGGGAGGAAGTGAAGGCTATGCTAATATGATCAAGCCAAAAGACTGTAGTCATCTATAGATTGGAATAAAAACTGCTACTGCAGTAGGCAAAGAAGAGGAAGTAGGTAGATTAAGCACCTCAACTCCTGTCATCCTCACCTTGACTACTCTATCTAATCACAGCTTCTCCCATTTGAAGTCATCAGATGATACAATCCAGAGAGCAGCAGAGTTAAGTTTTTATGTGGTAAACTTTGATCCTTAGGAAATCACTGTATGAGTGTATGCCATAGATCAGCAGATGTATTACTGATGCCACCCTAGCTGGACTGTTTGGGTAACACATAGCTTTATGCCGTTTCTCTGAATTCATCCTGTAGGTCATGCTTTCTGTGCTCTCTCTTCCCCAATCATGCTCCTGCCTACCTTTGTCCCACTCTCCTGTAAAGTGTCAGTATGTAAACAATCTTTTGCAGAGACTCTGTTTTCCTTGAAAACTGGACTAACACTTAGGGTATTTGAAATCTAGGTTTCAGAAATGGAGCTTTTGTAGCAATTGACAAAGTTTAGGAAGTAAGCCTGATAGAGGAGACCTTAGATGGTGTGGGCTGAGACAGTGTGGACTTAGATAATTTGGAGGAAAATGTCCATGTTGGTGAAAAGATTAATACACAAAAGCCACAGTGCTAATATGATTGCTAAACCACCAAGATGATGACAAGAGAAAAAGAGTTGGAGGAGGATGGAGAGCAAGGAGCTGCAGTCTTCATTTTGGGGAGAGTAAGAGTAATTAGACCCTCATCAGGGGACAGGACTGAGAATAATGGTGGTGCAACCTGATCACATACAGGCTTCAAAGTAGGTGGAAGAGAAGAAATGGTTAGATAGTGCCTGCTCAGGGCTTTGATTTGAGTTTCTCTGATAGACTGCACACTGTCATGGCATCTTGGAAGTTCCTTTTGGCATTTGACTCCAGTATCTGGCAGTGTGGAATTATACCCAGGAGTTATCTGTCTGGAACACTTCAGTGTCATTATGAAGAATGATCTTTCTGGATTGTCATGAGTTTTAACTAAAGCTCACGAACAAGAAAGTAATTTGCCAACTAATGCTCAATAAAGTGAGAACCAGTATATGCTATATACCATTCCCCAGACCTGGATGGTTACCTTCTGTCCTATCTTAAAGATATGGTCCTCTGCAAGGGTGTATGTAGATGTCGTCTGTAACAGACATGGGTTTGAGGCAGGAACTCAGGGATAAAGAAAATACTGGAGCCATAGGCATAGTACGTCTGTCCCAGCATGTTCAGCTTTTAGAAAATGATTCATGTGCTCCTTTCCTGCCCATTTCTAAAGCCTATGAAGTTCCTTTTGTTGTTACTGTTAGCACATCCAGGAAGATAGGTACAGTGAGAGTCCTATTGTCTATGATAATATTATCCTCGGGCAAATTAGTGTCCATCAAAGTGGGTAAAAGAAAGACTGAAAATGTTATCTTGCTTTAATAAATAGTATACATGTTGCTTCCTTAGGTTCTCTATTAATATTTTTTTTCTACCAGAATCTCACTGTGCATAGTGAAAGGTGGACAAAAATTGTGAGAATTTCATTTTCTTTCTTTGTCAGGCAGTATGATGAAGGGTTACCTTATAAAAAGTGTAAGATACATTTGGAGCAATAGCTTGCAGCAGCCAGGTATGAAGTCTGAATTGCATCACCACATGATGCAGTCGGACTAAATGAATATTATTTAAGTGTCCTCTCTTTGGTAATGCTTATTGGGCACCTGCAGGAGCTAACACCACATATCATAGAGAACCATTCCTGTGCAAAGTGAATAGCTGAAAGGGGTGGAAGTGGGTGGAGAGTGGGGATCTTAGAATTAGTTGGTTCCATTTGAGTTGGCAATGTAGTGTTTAACTTTAATGACCAGAGTTTAATATTCTATGTACCAATTTTTCATTTGAAATACAATGCCACTTCATTTTACATGAGCAGATCTAGTGACAATAATGCATTTCTTTACAAATATTAGCCTATTATACATCTTAAGTCAGTTGTGCATAATTGCATTTCACCAACTCTACATAATACTTTAATTAAAACTAGGATAATTAAAATACAGTTTTAATGAACAATAAATTCTGAATTTGCCAAGCTTAGAATGTGTTACTTGAGTCATACCTTTCTCTTTTTTAACTCCTAAATCTATACCCATATTATGTTTTGGAATGGCAACATTTTAAAATGTGTAATAATATATAAAACTAACTAATATGTTTCTTTAGGTCTGTCATATATATCTGTCTATCCTCCCTTATGTATAGTTGATTATATGGTACTAATTATAATTCCTCAAGGCAAGGACAAAGTTTCCCTTGTCTTTGAAGGTCGAGTAACTTACCACAGTGGTTGACTGGACTCAGTACTGAATATTTATTGGATGAACAAGTTTTTTCTTGAATAGCTTGTTCTGGGGAGATGGTGTTGGATTGAAGGAAGCTAGACTGAAACTCAGAAAATGGGATCTCAGTCTCAGCCCTGTCACTTAGTGCTGTGAGACTTTGGGCAAGTCAGTTGATTATTCCCAATGAAGTTAAGAAAATGGAATAAATCACATGGAATCAATAGAAGCTATCTTGCCAACCTCTTGAGATTGTGATTGGGAACATTTATTTGATGAATGAAAGTATTGGAGTACACCCAGTCTCTGTGGTTTAACCAGTAGTGTGCCAGATCGCAGACCTAGAAACCACATACTGACTGTAATTCAAGTTCCAGTTGCCCTAAAAACATGTCATGCATGGTTATATACCCAGGATCCTGTAGACTAGAGGACTGGAGCGAGAATCACAGTGTGACTGAGCCCTGTGGAAGGCACATTTATTTTTGTCTCTCCCTCCCTCATGCATGCACTCGATAGTGAGTTAAAAAATGTGTGTGTGTGTGTGTGTGTGTGTGTGTGTGTGTGTGTGAACATACTTTCTAACCTGTAAAATAAACCCAATGTAAATGGTATTATTATTATCATATCCACCTCTGCTTATTTTACTCTCTATATACAAGAACACACACTAGTAGTCACAGTTACCTATACCTTATCTTGTTCCAAACTGTACACTTCTTTAGTTTTGCATAATGAATTGTCAGCCCTTGATTAGTGGCACCTTATAATACAGAATTTAAAAAGATATGCCTCTCCATCTTCCCCTTTCCTTCTATCCCACTTATAATGTCTATGGGAAATTCAAGTGACTCTTATTATTGGCTGGCTAATTAGAGTCAAACAGGCACAGCTAAGTGGCACAGTTGGTAGTATACAAGACTCCAGTAATAGAAGCCACAAGACTGACTGGAATATAGGATTCTGGATTGGCCTGAAGACATACAGATACATGCATGGGAGTTCAAGATGTTAAGGAACTGGTGGGCTTGAGGAAGGGGATCATGATGTAAGCAGACCCTATAGTAGATCCTTCTCCATTTCCCTTACCCCATCTGTTCTCCCTCCCTTCCTCCTTCCCTCTCTCTCTCTCTTTCTCTCTCTCATTTGCAGGTATACATGCACTCTATATCATAAGAAGAAAAGGAGGCAAAGAATTAATTACGGGGGCCAGATAGTAGATCCTTCTCCATTTCCCTTACCCCATCTGTTCTCCCTCCCTTCCTCCCTCCCTCTCTCTCTCTCTTTCTCCCTCTCATTTGCAGGTATACATGCACTCTATATCATAAGAAAAGGAGGCAAAGAATGAATTATGGGGGCCAGAAGATGGTCTAGTGGTTACATTGCTGGATTCCCACATGACCAATGTGGTTTGAGTCCCAGACCCGGTGGCTTGAAACGCATGCTGTATGTGCGTGTGCCTAAGATCCTGAGAGGAGAATGGAGAAGAGATTGCAGTATGGTCATCCCCCCTGGGGGTAATTTCTCACTTTCCCTTTCACTGTTTTTATCAGTCTCTTTCTCTGGAGGGCACACATGCCTTTTATAATTAAAAACAAAAACAGAAACAAAAACAAAATGAACAACTACTTATGCAGTGATAGCATCTAATGTATAGTTCATTACATAGTCATGTGACTTCATTAGTTTCAATTTTGGGTGATGAGTGTCACTTCTACCTTCCCACAGATGTAAGTCATTTGTTCATTTAACAAACATCTCAATATACTGGCATCATCTATGGAAGTTACTCCTGAAAAACCAAATTCTCTGTAGAGCAAATGTGCTTTAGACTAAGGGGCTACTGCTAGTGTAAAAAGTCAGACTTTTTTTTTTACTTTTTTTTTTTTTTTGGAGAGGGTTTTGCTATAGGGCGTGTGCGCTCAACAGAGAGACAGAGACAGAAAGTGAGGTATCACCCCCGCAGGGGGGATGGCCACGCCACAATCCCTTTTCCTCCATTCTCCTCTCAGGATCTTGGGCATGCATGCACACACGCCCGGCGTGAGTTTAAGCCACTGGATCCGGGACGCGAACTGCAGTCAGTTACATGAGAGTCCAGTGACATAGCCATTATGCCAACTGCTGATCCCAAAAGTCAGACTTTGTAATGCTATTTGGCTTGTAACCTGGGTCAGACATGGTCCCTAAGAACAACTTCTGATGACATTCCAAGTTGCATGTCACCTTTACATCCATGGAAAGCCAAGAGTCAGTAAGAGTGAGTCTATATATGCACTTTGAAGAATCTCTGTTGTGGCAAGCCTGGTCTCATCTGGTCTTTATTATTTTTTTTTTTCCTTTTTTCTTTCTTTTGGGAGAGGGTTTTACTATAGGGCGTGTGTGCTCACCAGAAAGACAGAGAGACAGAAATCAAGAAATCAACCCTCAGGGGAGATGGTTACGCTGCAATCCTTTTTCCTACATTCTCCTCTCAGGATCCTGGGCACACACGCACACATGCCTGGCAAGTCCACCGGGTGCAGGACTTGAACAGTGGTTGGCTACATGGGAGTCCAGCGATATAGCCATTACACCAACTGCTGGTCCCCTCATCTGGTCTTATCCCGTGGTCTTTAGGCAGAAACCTTAGCTGTCAAAGTTATATCCTTCCATACAAAACAAGAGGGGAAAAACAGCTTTCGTACCACTGGAGAGAGAAACCTAGGAAGGAAAGAATGTGCTTGGGCCTCAAGGAAAATTAATATGTGTATGTGTGTGCCTCACTTGAGGGCATTCATGCACTTTAGGACTGAGACCATGAGGAAGCTGTGTACTAAATAGAGAAGTCAATATACCAGGGCCTGAGGAAGGCAAAGAATGATCAGCAGATGAGAGATGGACCATTTAATGTTGTCTACAGGGCAGATACCTTCTGTGGGAAAGGAAGGCAGCATTTCCAGCATGGCACCTTGTAGGATCCTTGAAAATGGGTGAGAAATACATCTGTCTGAAAGGAAGGTTCCTATACAGTATATGAGAATAGGGCATAGAATGAAAATACACTAGATCTACAGTAAGTAGAGTGACTGAGAACCAACTGTAAGCACCTGTATTTGTTAGTCATTTTCCGATTCTGGGTAAGCCTACTTTAATGTTCAGGGACTCAGTTCTATTTTTTTTGTTGCTGTTCACATGTAAAATGGGTTCAAACTAATCCTATAAGCATCTTATATAGAAGCATGTTGCCTGTTTATTGGGGTTATGATGAGGAGTGGAGGGAACTAGCTGTCCTTAGGATAATGATATTCATAGAACAAGAATGTAAACGATGTACAGCCCACGCAGATGAAGTGGAGGGGCATATTTATTATTATTATTATTATTATTTTAATCTTTGTGCAAGACTGCTCTAAATCTTCATAGCATGCTAGTATAGAAAGCAGAGGAAGTCTTATCACACCAATTTTGTGGATGAGGGAAGAAAGTGGCTAAGTGATTTAAGTTCAAATAACATGTTAGTGGTAGAGCAGAGGATGGAGCTCAGCACTTAAATGATACCTTTCTGGCCATTTTTGTAAATATGTGTGACAAAAGTTGATTTCAGCTTGCCCATGGGAATGATGAGATGGTAAGAGAGACCCTTCCCTGGGCCATTGACACCCTGTGATGACACATGCATGCCTCATGGTTTAGGGCAGATCTTTAACTTCTTTGAGTCTCCTCTTTTCATCTGTCAAGTGTATGTGGTAATGAATTGGTCTTCCCACATCCCAGGACTTATTTTTCTATGTGATAATCAAATACTGTAATAAGAGCCTTTAGTGAATTGCAAGCTGTTATATCTGTGTAATGCAAAATCATTTTCTCCTGAGGTTCATTCTTTGCCATAATCAGATCTGATCAAAGCCTAGTTAGATCTCATTGCTAGTGCATTTTTTTTTCCAAATAATAGCCCTTAAAATCAAAGTCATCATTCAGATAGTCAGTCAGTCTGCAAACATTATACTAGGCTCTGGGGCTAAAGATCAACGAAAGGATTTTGGCTCTCAAGGACTCATATCTGGTAGACAGATTCCATATTGCAGTAGTTTATTGCATGTCATTATTTTTTAAATAACAGTTTTATTGAGATGTTATTTACATACCATAAAAGTTACCGTTTTAAAGTATCTAATTCAGTGATTTTTAGTATATTTGCAGGGTTACACAATTATATCAGCCCTATCTAATGGAACATTATTTTTATCACCATAAATGAAAACCCTGAACCCCTTAGCATAAACTACCCATTCTTCACTCTTCTCTAGCCCTGAGAACCATTAATTGACTCTCTGACTTTCTGAATTTGTTGATTCTGGACATTTAATATAAAAGGTATCATACAATGTATTTTTGAAACTTTATGTAGTCTTTTGTGGAGAGCAGCCAATTTGAAAACATGTGAGTAAAACATACGGCCTGTAGACACATATAGAAACTTGCTTTTGTAAGCTACTTTAGCAGGGCTATTGAAAAGCATTTAAGTATAAAAGCAATGTTTGCCTGTTGTCAATGGTTGTCTTTTTGTTGTTGTTGATACTCAATACCCCGATACTGTCCAGTATTGGACTAAAGGAAGTTACATGTGTTTATTAAATTGTTTTCCTAAAAAGATTAGAGAAATTATATGACACCCGTCATTTTCACATGTTCAGACGATTTACATCCAAAAACAACTAGCTTTTCATTCTTATTTCTCCTTCCCTTATTCTCTTTGCATTCTACTTCCTTCTTCCCCATTCCTTTTGCATCCCATTTTCCCCTCCCTCCATTTTCTGCCCTTTAAAAGAATAAACCTGAGGCTGGTTCTGGTCGCAACTTCTCCATCAGAGAAGCTGTACCCACCCAATCCTCGCTTTTCTAAACTCGTGTGTCTTTGTATGTTTGTTATTGCATCTATTCCTAATCCACAACCTTCCCCACTCAGAGAAACATGTTCACACCGAGCTAGTCCCAGCAAAGTGGCGCCTAACGTGGGGCCTAAAAAAGAGTCAGGTTAGGGGACACTCCTTGCAGCCGGCCAGATTTTATTGAGTAAGGTAAGGATCATATAGATAAGAGTAAAAGAAAAAAAAAATGCTAGAGTAAAAAAAAAATACTAGAGTAAAAGAAAATACCAAAGTAAAAGAGATACCAGAGTAGAAAAAAAAAAAAAAAAGCAAACAAACAAAAAGAGTAAAGAGATATCAGAATAATAATAGAACAAGAGAAAGAGTGGATTCTGTCATTGTTGGGTGTAAAACATGGAGACACAGTTGGCTAAAAAAATGTATGTTCAAATGTTGTCTTATATGTTAAAAACCAGGAGTAATAAAGTTAGTATCAAGCAGTTACATCAGTTCCTGATTTTTGTGCAGAAAACATGCCCTTGGTTCCCAAAACAAGAAACAGTTTATGAGGAGACTTGGGACAGGGTTGGGGAATAAATCAGAAAACGATATACGGCAAAGGGTCCTAACAAGATTCCCATCTTTGCTTTCTCCCTGTGGAATTTCATTAAGGAGTGCTTAAAACAAAACCCTCCAAAAAAACAACACAAGAAAA
>NW_006159565.1:398545-422183 GCF_000334495.1 Tupaia belangeri chinensis
ATACTCCGGAGGCCTTTGCCTATACTCTTACCTAAGAAATCAGAGTCTGTAACAAAAGAAAAAAGTACTAAAGTAATAATACCTTTAAAAAAATGATAGTCTTTTAAAGTTAGACAAACTTAAAATTACAGATTCCAAAGCAGTTACAGGGCTTGAACAAAATCCAAAAATTAAAATATTCACAAATAATTCATGTTGACTAGGGGGAATTTCTGCTAATAGCCTTAACAATCAGTGGGTAAAATTTAACTATTCAACTGTTAGTAAATCACCCCCTATTTGTCTTTCCTCCACACAAGACTCTTGTGTGCAGATCATTCATGAAATAAAAAAAGCCCATATACAAGTCCATAACAAAACCCAAACACATTGGGTTACATTACTTTTGCAAAATATCACCTTTAAAAAGAAATCATTTTCTTTTTTTCTTTTCAAGTTTATCAAATTGCCCCCCCCCAAAAAAAAAAGATCAGAGAAATTATATGGGGCCAGTCATTTTCACATCTTCAGATGATTTACATCCAAAAACAACTGGCTTTGCATTCTGATTTCTCCTCCCTTATTCTCTGCATTCCACTTCCTTCTTCCCCATTCTTTTTTGCATCACATTTTCCCCTTCCCCTATTTTCTGCCCTTTAAAAGAATAAACCTGAGGCTGGTTCTGGTTGCAACTTCTCCATCAGAGAAGCTGTGCCCACACAATCCTTGCTTTTCTAAATTCATGTGTCTTTGTGTGTTTGTTATTGCATCTATTTCTAATCCACAGCCTTCCCACTCAGAAAAACGTTCATACCGAGCTAGTCCCAGCAGTCTTTGGTTAGTTGTTGTTTTCTGTTTTTGTTTTTGTTTTAATTTTCTTCTTGCCTTTTACTGATCATCATTCAATATTTTTGGGACATCTTTCCTAAGCTAAATTCTACAGGTATAAAGAAGAGACATCTGGCCTAGCCTTGGTGGTACAGTGATAGCACACTGGTCTGAAATGTTGGAAGCCAAATGAAAGACTGGAGTTTGCTTCCTAGGTCAACCTATACATGTCTGGTGTACCTGCATGCTTACAATCCTGGCTGGCTGGAAAGGCTGGGGAAAGGATCATGGCATGAAATCCTATTTAGGGTAGTAATCTCTCTCACACTCTCATTAAACAAATAAATAAACTTAACAAAGAAAAGACATTTCTTTATTCCTTTTATAGATATTTGTCAGATAACTCCTATGTCAGATAATCATGTCATACTTTGGGAAGGGCTGGCATGATGTTCCTATTCTCACAGAATTTGAAGTCTAATAAGGATAAACTGACAAAACATGGGCAAAACCCAAACCCACAAAGACAGTTCAGTGATGAGAGAAGCCTGTCCAACAATATGTTTATATCAAGAAGTAAAGCTTCATCAAGGCGGCGGAGAGGCAGATGCAAAGATGCAGATCTTCGTGAAGACCCTGACGGGCAAGACCATCACCCTCGAGGTCGAGGCCAGTGACACCATGGAGAATGTCAAGGCCAAAATCCAAGACAAGGAGGGCATCCCCCCCCACCACCACCAGCAGCGTCTGATATTTGCCGGCAAACAGCTGGAGGATGGCCGCATGCTGTCTGACTGCAACATCCAGAAAGAGTCCACCCTCCACCTGGTGCTGCGTCTGTGAGGCGGCAACATCGAGCCCTCCCTGCGCCAGCTCACCCAGAAGTACAACTGCGACAAGATGATCTGCCCCAAGTGTTACGCGCGCCTGCACCTCCGCGCTGTCAACTGCCACAAGAAGTGCGGCCACACCAACAACCTGCGCCCCAAGCAGAAGGTCAAATAAGGCCCCTCCCCGCAGGCAGCCCCTGCCTGAGCCCCATGGCCCCGCGGCCTTAATAAACTTCCCCTCATTGACTGGAGCAGTAAAAAAAAATAAAAAAATAAAATAAAAAAAAAAGAGAAGTCCTGCACCTCCGCGCTGTCAACTGCCACAAGAAGTGCGGCCACACCAACAACCTGCGCCCCAAGCAGAAGGTCAAATAAGGCCCCTCCCCGCAGGCAGCCCCTGCCTGAGCCCCATGGCCCCGCGGCCTTAATAAACTTCCCCTCATTGACTGGAGCAGTAAAAAAAAATAAAAAAATAAAATAAAAAAAAAAGAGAAGTAAAGAAAGAAAGGGACCAGCAGTTAGCGTAATGGCTATGTCGCTGGGCTCCCATGTAGTCTACTGCGGTTCGCGTCCTGGACCCGGTGGTTTAAAACTCACGCCGGGCACGTGTGCGTGCGTGCCCAAGATCCCCAGAGGAGAATGGAGGAGAAGGGATTGCGGTGTGGCCATCCCCCCCCCCGGGGGGGGGTGTGATTTCTCGCTTTCTGTCACTCTTTGTCTGGCGAGCGTGCACTTCATAGCACAAACCTCTCAAAAAAAAAAAAAAAAAAAAAAAGGAAATAAAGAGAAAGCAATGTGAAGACAATCTGGATTTTCTGGGAATCACATGGAGAAGAGCCTGGCATGTCCTAAGGCCTGAGCAGAAGCCAGTGTGTCTACAGTGCTGTGAAGAGAGTAGCCTGAGATGAGGCCATTGGGACTAGGTCTGCAGGAGTTTGCCTGTGGAAAGCGCTTGGATTTTATCCAAGTGCAGTGAAAGATTCTAAACCAGTAGAGTGTGATGCTCTGATCTGCTTTAGGAAAATCTAGCTGCTCTATGAAGAATGTTAGTAAGAGGGAGAAATAGAAACAGAGATAATATTTTGGAAGCATTTTCAAAAGCCCTGGTCAGGGATACAGGTAGCTTGGATTAGAACAAGGCAGAAGAACTGGAGAAAAGTGAACAAATTAAAGGTTAGGTTAAAAATAGAATAAATAGGAGTTAAAGATGAATTGGAGGAGGGAATGGTTGGCGATTTAGCAGCAGCACAACACTCTGCAAGGCTGATCTACATGGTAAACCTGTAGGTTTGCATCTGGAGATCTCCTAGGGCATGATGGCATGCACATACTGTTATCCAGATCTGGTTAAGGCTGGAGGGCGGATCACAGCATCGAAATTCTGTCAGGAGTGAATTTCTTTTTTTTTTTTTTTATTTTACAGAGTTCAGAAAGAGTGGCATTTAATTTGTAAGTTAAAATTATATTAGGATATTGGGATTGTGAACAGTCATTTTCTAACATTTTACCAGTATTACATGCTTTTTTTACATTTTTAAATTTAACTTTCTTTTATACATTCAATCACATTGTTTAGCTTACAAAGTGAATATTTCAATAGTTGAACATTTCTCTCTAGTCCAGTTGATAAAAGTATAAAATATCTTCAACAGATAATACCACATTTCTTTGTCCCATTAATACTTTGCCTCCCTATTTTTCTTCTAAATGTCCTTCCTCAGGCCCTCCTCTTTCACACACAGTATATCTGGTATTTACATCCATTTACCGTGTTTCTATATCCTTTAGTCAATCAGTTTCAGTCATGGAATTTGGACACTCAGTATATATTAAGTGGGAACATACAATGCCCATATATATTTTGAGGCTTTAAAGGAAGCATTCTTTACTTTAAAATGTATGAAGGTATGAACAGGTGGCATGGTATTTAAGGTTCTGGATTTTCACATAGCTGACCATAGTATCAATTCTAGGCCTGGCAGTTTGAAAATGATGCTAGGCACATGTGCAAGCCTAAGAGAAGAATGGAAATTGGACTGAGGAGTGACATCCTTCCTGGTTAATATATTGTGGTGACCTTTACATACCCATGTCTTTTCTACAAATCACATTTCCACAATCCCCTTGTCAGTGGTGAGCATCCAGAGTGTCAGGAGTGAAATTCTGTCAGTATTTCTCTCTTTGTCTCTTTTGCTCAAGAAGAAATAAACTTAAAACAAATGGATGAGGTATGCAGAGGAGTCAGGCTTATTTTTTATTTGAGCCCTTGGATTTATAGCTATTGATGTGATGACAGGTGAATTCTGAATGGGTTTTAGGCATGTTCAATTTGAGATGCTTGTGAAAAACCTGGGTAGAAAGACCAACTATTTTTATACATACACAATTCTGTAGCTTAAAGGAAAGACTGCAAGGAGAAGATTGTGAACCATCTGCAAGTAGTTGGTATTTTATTTTATTATTTATTTATTTATTGGAGAGAGATTTTTGTTATAGGGTACATACGCTTGCCAGAGAGAAAGAAAGTGAGAAATCACCCACCCTGGGAGGATGGCCATGCCATAATCCCTTCTTTAGTCTCCTCTTGGGATTTTGGGCACACACGCACATGCACCCAGCATGAGTTTAAGCTGCCAGGTCCAGGACTTGAACCACAGTTGACTATGTGGGAGTTCAGCTATGTAACCAGTACACCCTCTGCCAGTCCCCGGTAGATGGTATTTTAAACCATGGGGGAATGGATGAGTTCTTCCAGAGAGAAGGTTTTAGAAGCAGTAAAGAAAAGCAAGCACTTAGGAAATTCGTCTTTAGAGAAGTGTAGAGAAAAAAAAAAAAAAAGATGCCGCACAAAAATATGCAAAAGAACACCTAGGAAGGAAGGAGACACCCAGAAGAACTTGATGCAGTGAGATCAACAAATCATAAGAGAAAATGGGAAATGTGAGGGTGAAAATAGAGAAGTGAAAAGGAAGAGATGTGGTTGGGAGCCTATCCTTTTATAACTTTTGTCACCTTTTGGGTGAAACCTGCATATAATGGTCTCAGCTCTGTAAGCCTGGTTGGGAAAGATCCAGTTTCAATCTCCACCGTAGCTATAAATTACAGGACTTCTGGAAAAAGTGTGTTGTGGACAGATTAGAAAGTTTAGGCTCAAACAGCCGTAACAGCACTAGTTCATGCTTCACTCAGGATGATTTTTCTTCTTGTTTTAGTGCTTGGTTTTTATCATAGCTGATGGAATTACACTGTTTTACCTTGGAAGGTTATAAATGGGGAGACATCCTTAGAACTTATTTATCTTTGAGAGCATGAATCTTTCCCCTTCCACCTAGACTTGCTCATTCATTATTAGATGAGGTAAATTACTATATCTGTGAGATAAATTATGTTCTTTGGTGATATATACAATGTATATACTTTATTTTTTATAGTTAGGGTCTATAGTTTAGTGCATGAAGCAATTTTGAGGATTGCCTATGCTGAGTAATTTTTGCTATGTTAAAATTATCTATGTTAACCCTACTGGTGTTCATGGTCATTTTCACACTGTATTTCATTCTCTGAAGTCACTGGGAAACCATTCTTTCCTACTCTAGTGATCCAGATTACCATTTACCTGTGCTTTGTTGAGCTTAGTATTTTATCTGAAAACCTATGTTGTGCCAGGTACTTTGAATAACTAATTCACTATTAATAATTTTATTAGCATTATTTTAAAAATGAGAAACCATAGCCTTATTTGAAGCTGCTGTATATATGAGTTAACATTACTGAATTAAATTTTAGTTAAATTTAAGAATTTTGTCTATGGAAATGAATGCAAAACAGTACTTGTGTTAATTAAAGTTGCAGAGAAAGGAGGAATTGGCAACCTGCCCTTGGCTTATCTCTGATCCTTAGTTATGAGTGGAATATCTAGTTATTTAGTGCCTGTCCTACATCTGACACACTCCATCTGAATTTAAATATATTGTAAATGCCCTGGATATGATTTAGTCATTTCTTTGATCTAATAATGAAATAAGAAATCATGGCAATCATGGAATTTTTAAAAATATCTATAGTTAAAATTAAGAAATATATTCTAAGATCTTAGTGGGAAATTGCTCTTGGTTTAGCATTTTCTAATAACTTACTGTTCTTAATGTCACTAGGAATAGGTAATAGACATAATATAGGAAGAGGAACTGTAAAAATGATGACTAAGAATGTGAACTCAGAAGTCACATTACTTTGGTTCGAACTTGGCTCAGGTTCAGGTTTGAATCCTGGCTCTGATTCTCAATGGCTGTGTTTTTCTGGACAAGGTACATTCTTCTAATGTAAATCTGATATAATAACAATGCCTGCCTTGTAGGAGTGTTGTGGTGACTACTAGTTTAAGCACATATGTCTCTTGAGGGCTTAGATTACTACCTGTTTCATAGGAAGACTGTCATAACTGTTTGTCTTATTACTCTTATTGTTATTAGTACTCTCAGTATTATTGGTATTTGAGTGTTTTAAATAGAAGAAGAGGTGATGGTTGTATCATTTTCTTGGTGTTAGTTTCCTTCAAGGAAATCTTGCAACACAAAATTGCATTTTTATATCTAGTTATTTCATACCACTGGGAGGCACAGAAATTATTTTCTCAGTTCTTTATTTGAATAAAAGTGCAAGTTCTCAATAGCATTATGTTAAGTGGAACTGATGAAGCAGTACCAAACCATCCTGTGGGGTGAGCTGTAACTACATTACATAGGTTTAGAAAGTATCATATCTGACCATGTCACCATACTCTAAAAAGATATCCTTTTGATTACAGAAAATATGGAGCCAAAGGATAGTTCATGTTGTCTTATAAATCATTTCTGAAATTAACAAATCTATTACTATAGACAACTCTCCTGGATTCCATTTGTCCATTTCAAGGCCCTATTTTAGCAAGACAGAGAAAGTACTGAAGAGTCAGACCCTCTTTCTTGAGATTGCAAGGAAAGAAGGATGCTAACAAGAGCTGCTGCAGAGAGGGTTAGGAACATAAAGGCTCTGGGGAAGGAAGTGGTGAGTTTATGAAGAGTATAACAGCAACAGCAGATGTTTAGGTATCTGTGGCTTACAAATGTGTCTCATAGGTGCATGGAATTTATAGATATATGCTTATTTGATAGATGTTTTATATATATATATTTAATTTTTATAAGTAATATAGCATATTTTATACATATATATGCAAGTGCATATATGTATGAGGGTGTGAGTGTGTGTGTACTTGTGTATATATCAGATAGTATACATATATACTTTATTTTTTAAAATTATTTATTCAATTTTATTTGTTAAAAATTTTTTTTTAATTTGACCAGAGAGAGACAGAGAAAGAAAATGAGAAAGATGGAAAACAAACCACCAGGTCTAGGACTCAAACCACAGTCGACCATGTGGAAGTCCAGTGACTTAACCAGCATGCCACCTGCTGGCCCCCACATATATAATTTCCTTTTGGACTTCAAAGGAATCTATAATTTGATTATTTTTTTTCATATTTCAAAGTCTTTTATAGTGATAAAATATACCCATGTTTGAAGTGAGTGAAACTGTGATACTGACTTTTATAGTAAGATTTATGATCTATTTTACATCAAATTAGTATCTATGTTTTTGTGTACAAATGAGGTAATTTTAGGTAAATTATAAAAAGGCTTTTTTATGGCATACTGCTTTTTCTTTCTTGAGTTTTCAACTAAATATTTAGGTAAGTAGGAGTTGTGCTTGTGACATATCTTGTTAATTTAGATTTATTCTCATAGTTTTGTTTGTTTACTTTCTGTGAAGTTGTACTCTTAGAGATTTATGCTGGAATGGAGGGGTTTATATAATAAAATATTGGGTAAAATCAGAAAATAGAAGAGTTACTTAGACCATGTGTCCAGAAAAGTATGTGTACTCATGTAGGTAACCAGTTTATTCCAATTTACTCCAAGACTATCCCAGTTTTAGCCCTACACGTCACCTCAGCCCCAGGCAAACTGAGATAGTTATCCACCCTACTTGTTTATAGACACTGCAGGTATAAAAACTCCTGTATTAGAATCATATCTTTCTTCTACTACTGCCAAAGGCTCTATATCTAAAAGAAAGTATGGAAAGTAGAAAAATAAATCTCAGGTTACCTAAGTATCCTGTACATGCTGAGCAGAGCAGAGGTGTTTCATGAATAGAGCTGAATTTATTTTCAAAGCATTTTTCTTAGTAATAGATCATTGTCACCATAGGAAGCAATTGATATGTTTCCATGGTATTCTAGGCTTGTAAATTTGAGAAAAATTAACCTTAAGACATTCCCTGACCCCTAGCATCTCATGTTAGTCACACAACATCTTTTTACAAACACTCTGGTTTATTTCTCCTTTGTTTTGTCTGAACAACATTTAATGCTATTGTACATATCTGTTGAAATTAGCTCAGTGAGCATTTCTCAATTTGCCAGAGGGAGACATTTTTCTTTCTTTTTAGTGGAATGCTTGACAAAAACACACATCCCTCGAATAAAGTGTAAAATATGTGGTAAGTCAGAGGGGTGCCAGGGAATTTCATCACTAGAATGCTTTGTCATAGTGATTATTATGATGAGAAATGCCAGGCTATTAATTGTGCCACAGCTCAGGGCCACTCCAGCTAAAATGTAATTGTGTTATGAAAAGTGTAATGGGAAAATCTAATGCGTGTATTCAGATCCCCATATATATGTTTTCTTAAGGAATCATACAGTCTTTTTTTGTGGTGCTTATAAGTTTGAAATACAGAAATGGTATGATAGAGTGTTTGGTAAACTTTGAAATCTGCATGAGTTCTGACAACTTGGCATCTTGCTTGAGGTTCTCAGAAAAAAAGGAACAGTGCCTCCAGGAAACAGAAATGCTACCATCATGTCTTCATATTTGAAAAATAGCAGTGGTTTTAAAGGACAGTCTGTTGTTCTCTGTAAGAATAGATATGACCCATATCCACAGCATATCCATAACTTTTTTGTGAGTTCTTTTGACTAACTCAGAGATCCTTGAGTTTACGTGAAAATAGAGAAAGAAAAAATTATGTATGTCTCTAAGAATGAACAGACTTTCTCTCTGTTTTTTCTCAAGCTTTTGAAATCTCCTTATGGGCTCTTCATCTGTGAAGTAGGTCTTGGGTTTGACTTCCCTATGTGCTTTCTCAACACATGACTGCATGCTCGGAGACCTACTCTTGTACCCTAAGCAGTCTCTGTCATAGCCCTGACTTAGAATGATGCCTCAGGCCCCTTTTTGCCATATTTTATAAGTAATATATTACCTCATCATAGGAACACTTTGAGCAAATTCTACAAATTTTTTTAACATAAGAAAAAAAATCATAGGAATTTATACATCAATTAAAATAACGAATAATTCAGATTTTATTCCTTCTCTAACCCTGTTACCTTAAATCAAGCTGAAATTATTTGATGGCAGGACTGAGTTTTGTCACTTTTGCATCTCTTATACACAACATAGCACACTACACCACACATGTTAGTACTCAAAAAATATTTGGTGGTTGAGTGAATCAAGCTTTTCTGTGCCTGCTAAGTTAACAAATACTTTTCTTTCTGTTTGTTTCTTATAGGAAGGGAAAGACAAAATGCTGCAACAAAAGGCAACTAGAAAGAATATTTAGTAGTTATACAGCATCATTCATTGAACAGTAGCTCCTTCTTTAATCCTGATATGGCAGTCTTCCGTATTTGTTTCATTCTCTCCTTGCCCCTCAGAGTCCAGAGACAAAAGTGGTAAACAGTTTATTCACATTTGAAACGTTTAGTGTAGCTGATTTTTAATGATACAGATATTTTCTTTTTCTTTTTTTTTTTTTTGGAGAGATTTTCACTGTAGGGCGCGTGCGCTCGCCAGACAGACAGAGAGAGACATAGAGACAGAAAGCGAGAAATCACCCCCCAGGGGGGATGGTCACGCCGCAATCCCTTCTCCTCCATTCTCCTCTCGGGATCTTGGGCATGCACGCACATGCGCCCGGCGTGAGTTTTAAGCCAGCGGGTCCGGGACACGAACCGTGGTCGACTACGTGGGAGTCCAGCGACATAGCCATTACGCTAACTGCTGGTTCCCAATGATACAGATATTTTCTTGAAAGGATAGATACTTAGAGAACACTTTCTGCCATCTTCCTGTAATTCCTCTATTAGCTCACCTTTCCTATTGCAGTTAGTCATACAGTTTACTCCTTTACCCACTACCTTTGTTCAGGCCATCAGCACATTCTACTTAGAGTGCTGCCAAAACTATACAATGATCCGTAAGTCTCCAACCTTATTCTTTGTTCAAATACTTATTCTACCCTAATCCAGGCTGTACCCTAGTAGTTAAGCAGATCTTTCTAAAGGTCATGTATAGGTCCCTCCCTATCTCCCACCCTTAAACACAGGCAGCCATACTCAACCATTGCATTGCCACAACTTTTCCTGGCTTTCTTGTAACAGGACCTTTACACATGCTGTTCCCCAGCCTAGCATGCCTTTTACCTGACTGGTTTTCACTTTCAACTTCAGATTTCATCTTATATTTCAATTGTGATCATTTTCTCTGAGTCTGTTTCCGAGGCCACTTTCCTTACCCCTCACTGCCCTTTGTCTTGTCAACCATGTGCTATAATGGCTGATGTGCTGGTTCTCTGCATTGTAAGGTCCTTGAGGACAGACACTTCCACATCTCCAGGCTCTAAAACACTTTCTGGTGCACAGAAGATAATTAGTATGTGTTTGAATTTATTGATTGATTTATGCCTCGCATTAATCTTTTTCCTCTTATCTATTTTTTAAAGTATATTCGTATTTTAAAAAATCAAAGAGCAAACTTTTTTTTTTTTTTTGCAGAGGCTTTTGCTATAGGATGCCTGTGCTCACCAGACAGACAGAGAGAGACAGAGAGACAGACAGAAAGCGAGAAATCACCCCCCAGGGAGGATGGCCACACCGCGATCCCTTCTTCTCCATTCTCCTCTCGGGATCTTGGGCACACACGCACACGCGTCCAGCGTGAGTTTTAAGCCACTGGGTCCGGGACACGAACCGTGGTTGACTATGTGGGAGTCCAGCGACATAGCCATTATGCCAACTGCTGGTCTTCATATTTTAACAGTGGTAGTACAAAGGTATGCTGATTTATTCCATTCCTATATCAGGTCTTACAGGATGGAAATGAGGGGTAAATGTTTCATTTTTATCTTAACTGTATTTGCTGTGAGTCAGAGCAGTATTACCTGTGCAATTATACCACAGATTTTGAATTTTGAATTCAAGTAAATTTTTTTTTTTAATTAAAAAAAAATTTTTTAGGTTGTTGCTGTAGGGCACATGTGCTCACTTGGAGAGTGACAGAAAATGAGAAAAAGTGAGACATCACTCCCAAGGGGGTATGATATACTGCAATTCTTTCTCCTCCATTCTTCTTTTGGAAATTTGAGGAAACATGCACACTCGCCCAGCATGATTTTCAAGCTGCCAGGTCCAAGACTTAAATGGGGGCTAACTGAAAAACTAAATAGCCGAATGACGATGATTAATTGTTCTGGTTAGCATGGATAGAGACAAATAGGAGAATCACTAGTAGTATAATAGGAATATACCTTGTATTAACCTTTGAGGGTTTCATGTAAATAAAAGAACTTGAAGATGTCAGTGTTGCTTTGTTTAGGTATAATATGAAGCTATACTGCATTGACATTTTAACAATGAACATATATAAAGTGTCACATGTTGTCTGCTTTGTTTTATATAAGCACATTTACTTTAGTTTCTCTGTGGATTTAAGATAAACATTGTATGTAATTTAAGAGAAAAAAATTAAGGATATATTACTTTAACTCCTATATCCGAGACTTTGTTTCTTATTGACCATTTCCAAATATCAACACACATTTTGCCAAATAAACTCTATCACTTCAAACTGATTACTCTGAAATATCTCTTTTTCTACAGCCTAGCTACTACTCATATCCCTGTTTCGGGGCCAGCGGGTGGCATAGTGATTGAGGTACTGCACTTCCATGTGACTGACCATGGTTTGAATCTCAAACCCAGTGGCTTAAGACTTGCACCAAGTATGTGTGTGCACATGTGCCCAGGATCCTGAGAGGAGAAGGGATTGTGGCATGGCCATACTCCCGGGGGGAGTGATTTCTCACTTTTGTCTCTATCTCCAGTGAATGCATGTGCTCCATAGCAAAAAAAATCTCAAAAAAAAACAAAACAAAACAAAAAAATCTTTTCAACTAATGTTACTAAGATTTTCAAAGTCACAGAATTTCTAATTTTGATTCTTTCTTCAACCTCTCTCTTCACATTACATTAACTATCAATCCTGAGGGCTGGTTGGTGGTGTGGTGGTTAAGGCAGCTGGATCCCACATGACCAACTATATGATTTGAGTCCCAGACCCAGTGATTTGAAAACAACGCTGTGCACGTCTATATGTGTGATGTGTGTGTGCCCAAAATCCTAAGGAGAATGGAGGAAGAGGATTGCTCTCTCTGGCAAGCACATGTGCCCTATAACAAATTAAAATATATACATATATCTATGTCTGTCTGTCTCTCTGTATATCAATCCTGCGTATTCTCCCCTGGAAGAAGGAGGTGGACATTAATTATAAAATATACATAAATGCAGGAAGCTGCATAAAAGTAAATGTGCTGAAGAAGGAAAAGATTATAAAGCTGTTAACCAAGTAATTTAATCCCTTCTAACACTGAATAAAACCAATAAGACCCTGGTGCTCCGTTTCTGATTACACCATTCCTCTACTAGAAGACTTGACCTTTATGGTAATACTTTTTCACTTTTCTTTTTTAAAAAATTTTTGCCATAGGGCTTGTGCTTGTGAAAGAGAGACAAGCAGAGGCAGAGCAAAAGGGAAATTAAGAAATTCTCCCCAAGGGGGGATGGCCACACCATAGTCCCTTGTCTTCCATTTTCCTCTTGGAATTTTGGATACCCACACACATGTGCCCAATGTGTTTTCCAAGCTGCTGATTCCAGGACTCGAACCACAGAGTCAGTCATGTGGAATCCAGTGCCTTAACCACCATACCACTTGCTGGCTCTTACTTTTCTTTAGTTCTAATGCTTAAATATTTTGTTTCTTATATGAAATAAATCAAATAGAACATATTCTGTGTGTCTTGTTTCTTTTTTTCTTTTCCTTAAGTTCATTTCTTTCATGAGTGAGACAGACAGAAGGAGATGGAGACACAGCACCCCCAACAGGGTCTTGACACCACAATCAACATCCAGCCTCAGCCAGTCCCAGATGTGGGCATATTCGTGCCTGTACATTTCAGGAGGTCTCCAGATGTGAACCTAGAACCTTCCCATGGATTCAGACTCACAAAGTTCATGTTTTATCACTGTGTCATCATCTGGCTTCCATGCTTTTTTATTTAACTCCATTTTTTGAGATTCATCTGTGTTGTTCAATTCAAGTAAATTTTTTTTTTAATTAAAAAAATTTTTTTTAGGTTGTTGCTGTAGGGCACATGTGCTCACTTGGAGAGTGACAGAAAATGAGAAAAAGTGAGACATCACTCCCAAGGGGGTATGATATACTGCAATTCTTTCTCCTCCATTCTTCTTTTGGAAATTTGAGGAAACATGCACACTCGCCCAGCATGATTTTCAAGCTGCCAGGTCCAAGACTTAAATGGGGGCTAACTGAAAAACTAAATAGCCGAATGACGATGATTAATTGTTCTGGTTAGCATGGATAGAGACAAATAGGAGAATCACTAGTAGTATAATAGGAATATACCTTGTATTAACCTTTGAGGGTTTCATGTAAATAAAAGAACTTGAAGATGTCAGTGTTGCTTTGTTTAGGTATAATATGAAGCTATACTGCATTGACATTTTAACAATGAACATATATAAAGTGTCACATGTTGTCTGCTTTGTTTTATATAAGCACATTTACTTTAGTTTCTCTGTGGATTTAAGATAAACATTGTATGTAATTTAAGAGAAAAAAATTAAGGATATATTACTTTAACTCCTATATCCGAGACTTTGTTTCTTATTGACCATTTCCAAATATCAACACACATTTTGCCAAATAAACTCTATCACTTCAAACTGATTACTCTGAAATATCTCTTTTTCTACAGCCTAGCTACTACTCATATCCCTGTTTCGGGGCCAGCGGGTGGCATAGTGATTGAGGTACTGCACTTCCATGTGACTGACCATGGTTTGAATCTCAAACCCAGTGGCTTAAGACTTGCACCAAGTATGTGTGTGCACATGTGCCCAGGATCCTGAGAGGAGAAGGGATTGTGGCATGGCCATACTCCCGGGGGGAGTGATTTCTCACTTTTGTCTCTATCTCCAGTGAATGCATGTGCTCCATAGCAAAAAAAATCTCAAAAAAAAACAAAACAAAACAAAAAAATCTTTTCAACTAATGTTACTAAGATTTTCAAAGTCACAGAATTTCTAATTTTGATTCTTTCTTCAACCTCTCTCTTCACATTACATTAACTATCAATCCTGAGGGCTGGTTGGTGGTGTGGTGGTTAAGGCAGCTGGATCCCACATGACCAACTATATGATTTGAGTCCCAGACCCAGTGATTTGAAAACAACGCTGTGCACGTCTATATGTGTGATGTGTGTGTGCCCAAAATCCTAAGGAGAATGGAGGAAGAGGATTGCTCTCTCTGGCAAGCACATGTGCCCTATAACAAATTAAAATATATACATATATCTATGTCTGTCTGTCTCTCTGTATATCAATCCTGCGTATTCTCCCCTGGAAGAAGGAGGTGGACATTAATTATAAAATATACATAAATGCAGGAAGCTGCATAAAAGTAAATGTGCTGAAGAAGGAAAAGATTATAAAGCTGTTAACCAAGTAATTTAATCCCTTCTAACACTGAATAAAACCAATAAGACCCTGGTGCTCCGTTTCTGATTACACCATTCCTCTACTAGAAGACTTGACCTTTATGGTAATACTTTTTCACTTTTCTTTTTTAAAAAATTTTTGCCATAGGGCTTGTGCTTGTGAAAGAGAGACAAGCAGAGGCAGAGCAAAAGGGAAATTAAGAAATTCTCCCCAAGGGGGGATGGCCACACCATAGTCCCTTGTCTTCCATTTTCCTCTTGGAATTTTGGATACCCACACACATGTGCCCAATGTGTTTTCCAAGCTGCTGATTCCGGGACTCGAACCACAGAGTCAGTCAGGTGGAATCCAGTGCCTTAACCACCATACCACTTGCTGGCTCTTACTTTTCTTTAGTTCTAATGCTTAAATATTTTGTTTCTTATATGAAATAAATCAAATAGAACATATTCTGTGTGTCTTGTTTCTTTTTTTCTTTTCCTTAAGTTCATTTCTTTCATGAGTGAGACAGACAGAAGGAGATGGAGACACAGCACCCCCAACAGGGTCTTGACACCACAATCAACATCCAGCCTCAGCCAGTCCCAGATGTGGGCATATTCGTGCCTGTACATTTCAGGAGGTCTCCAGATGTGAACCTAGAACCTTCCCATGGATTCAGACTCACAAAGTTCATGTTTTATCACTGTGTCATCATCTGGCTTCCATGCTTTTTTATTTAACTCCATTTTTTGAGATTCATCTGTGTTGTTCATAAATGAAATTTGTATTCATTACTGTATTGTTTTGTATTGTCTAAATATGCCACAATGTACCTGTTCTGTGGCTAATGAATGTTGATGTTGCTTACAGTTATGGTTATAATAAACAATCCTACTATGAATATTTTTGTACATGCTTCCTGATGCATAGAGTCATTGGGTCATATGGGTGTCTGCCTTCAACTTTTCTAGATATTCCATTTTTTCAAAGTCAAATCAGTTTGTATTTCCAACATCATCATGGGAATTAAATGCTCCAATTCTTCACCAACATTTGGTATTGTCAGATATTTAAAATTTTTGTGTTTGGGCCAGCCTGTGGCCTGGTGGTTAAGGAAGCTGGATCCCACATGACTGATCACATAATTTGAGTCCAGATCCAGCAGCTTCAAAAACATACTGGACACATGTACATACATGTCCAAAATCTTAAAAGGAGGGGAAAATAGAGGAGTAGAGATGACAGCATGGCTATTCTTCATTGAGTTGCTTTCTTTCTCTCCATGGCCCTCTTGGTCAGGTGCACATGCCCTGTGGCAAATTTTTAAAAAATAAATATTAAAATAAAAATTAGGGCATTTTTCCTAGTACATAATGAAGTTTGGTTTATTTGTTTTTATATTTATTTTTGTCAGTTGTATTTCTTTTGTGATGTGCTATTCAAATCTTCAAATCTTTTGTCTATTTTCTGTATTGGATATCCATATTTTTCTTACTGATCTGTAGAAATTCTTCATACTGAGTTCAATCCTTTGCATATTATCTTGCTCAAATTGTATTTTTCTAATCTCTGTGGCTTTCCTTTCACTCCTCCTTTAGACCTCTTCAAAAATCTATCATTCATTGTGATCTTGATGAGGAAAGAGAACATGTTTTCAAGAAAGACCAATAGCTCTTATAGTTCTTCATCATCACGTCCAAAATCAGGCCTCAGCACTGTACCTCCCATACTGGGATCTTATTTTGATTGTCTGCTTGCTTGCCTTGTTAGTTTCTTTGAATTTTTTTTTTGTTTGTTTTTTGGAGAGGTTTTTGCTATAGGGCGCGTGCGCTTGCCAGACAGAGAGAGAGACATAGAGACAGAAAGCGAGAAATCACCCCCCAGGGGGAATGGTCACGCCGCAATCCCTTCTCCTCCATTCTCCTCTCGGGATCTTGGGCACGCATGCACACACGCCCGGCGTGAGTTTTAAGCCACCGGGACACGAACTGCGGTTGACCACGTGGGAGTCCAGCGACATAGCCATTACGCTAACTGCTGGTTCCCAGTTTGTTTGAATTCTTAGTCTCAGTCCTTCTTAGAGGACTGATACCTGTTTACCAAGAACAGCACCTTCCGATAACCGTGATGTTCACAGCTGTTCTTCAGGATACCCTCTCTCTCATCAGGAAGAGCGAAGTACAGTTTAGTACATGCCACTGTGATTTTGAGAGAGGTTTTTCTCTAAGTTATTGTATCTGTCTTATTGTCTCTCCAGCTCCACCCCAGCTCTCATTCCCTTTCTCCACCAATGCACATCTGTTTTACCTACTTTAGTTTGTCCCAGCTTCTCTCCTCAATCTTACTATGAAAAGTTTTATGTTTTAGGCAGAAAAGGCCAACTGCTATTTCTGAAACACATCTGTGGTTTCTTGCTTCTTTGCCTTTGTCATTTCTTTGAGTTATCCTGTCGCCTGGTCCATTAAATCTATAGCTTAAAAAAAAATTGTATGTAGTAATATACACTGAATCTTTCTGTTTCGCTCCACCCTTCTAGGAAATAACTTATAATCACATTTCCTGTGGTAGAGCAAAACCTGGTAGGCGATATTGAGCCACATGATTCTTTCCTCTAGCTACAGCTGATTGCAGATCAGAAGTAACAGAGGAGTTAATCCTTTGGCTGCTATCGACTAATCAGAATCTTTGAAGAAATCTATAACAAGAAAGCTCAAAAGTTTAAAGCTTGTAGAATTCTTTATTAGAAAAACCTAAACCACTTATCATCTGAAGTTATAGGGTTACAGAGTTGACACAATAAACAAAAGAAGCAGATCTGGAATAGGTAATATGGAACAAGAGCTAATAAAAAATGAAAATGAGTGGTTACAAGTCCCAAGAAGAAAGAGAAAGACAGGAAAGCTGCCTCAATTCCACATAGCTTCGCAGTTCCTGTGTCAATTCCACACCTTTTGAAATATGACTGTACTTCATTTTTAGGACACATATATCCTCAAGTTGTACACATGGTAATGAAGAAGTGATTTTATTATAAAAAGGAGGTCTTCCTCCTACCCTGAGTCTTTTCTATTCAAAGGTAGTTTTTATCCCCTCATTTTGAAAATTAAAATAGGGGTCAGAAGATGGTGTCAAATTCCCATATTATGGTGCTGGATTCCCATATTTCCATCTGTTCAAGTCTCAGTCCCGATGACTTGAAAATCACGTCAGGCACATGTGTGTGCATGCCCAAAATCTCAAGAAGAGAAAGGATTGCAGCATGGATATCTTTCCCGGGGGAGGCGGGTGGGCAGGGAGGGTGATTTCTCACTTTCTCCCTCTGATAAATGCACACACCCCATAGTAAACTCCATTCCTCCCCCAAAAATTAAAGTATAAATTCACCTTTTTAAATATACATTTCAGTGAACTTTGATAAACACAAATACCACCTCCACAGTCAAGATACAAAATCCCAGAGCCAACAGGTGGCATAGCAGTTTTGTTGCTGGACTCCAATGTGGCTGACCATGGTTTGAGTCTCTGACCTGGTGGTTTAAAACTCTTGCTGGGCACGTGTGTGTGTGTGTGTGTGTGTGTGTGTGTGTGTGCCCAAGATCCTGGGAGGAGAATGGAGCAGAAGGGATGACCATCCTCCTGGAGGGTTATTTCTTATTTCCCCTCTCACTGTCTCTGTTTCTCTCTCTCTCCAACCAGTGCATGCACCCTAAGACAAAAACCTCTTAAAAAAAGATGCAAAGTCCCCCCAAATTCCCTCATTTCTCTTTATAGTCAACTCCTCCCTGCCCTACTATCAATCCTGGAAATCACTGATCTCTTCTGTCCTTATCATTTTGTATGTTCCCAAATATCATAAAAATGGACTACTAAAGTATAGCATTTCAAATCTGGCTTCTTTCACTTATCGTAATGCATCTGATATTCACCCATACTGTTGCATATATCAGCACTATATTCCTTTCTATTCGTAAGTAGTATTTCATTGTGTGGCTGTACCACAATTTATCATTTTACTTATCAGTTGAAAGTCATTTGGGATGTTTCCAGTTGGCCAGCTGCACATAAAGCTGTTACAAACATCCTCAAATAGATTTTTATTTAAACATAAGTGTTTGTTTTGCTGAGTTAAATTTCTAGAATAGATTTTTGGGGTCTTATGGTAAATATATGTTTAGATTTATAAGATACTTATAAAAATTTCAGAATGTTTTCAGTGGCTATAAGAAACCTAGCATTTTATTTTATTTATTTATTTTATCTAATTTATTTTATTTATTATTTTATTTGCTATAGGGCATGTGCATTAACCAGAGAGAGACAGAGAGTGAGACAGATAGAGAAAGAGAAAGAAAGTGAGAAAGCAAGCCACTAAGTCCAGGACTTGAATCAATTTCAGCTATGTGGGAGTCCCGTGCCTTAACTACCATGCCACCTGCTGGCACTGAAACCTAGCATTTTATACCTAACCAAACTATTATTTGAGGTGGGATAGTGGGGTAATAATGGAATTTTAAAATAGGCAAGATGTTCTTAACTGTCACTGCTTAATAAACTGCCCTGAAACTTAGTTGCTAAAAACAAGAGTCATCTTTTTTTGTATAAGAATCTGTAATTTGGCCAGGAGTAGAAAGGCTTGTCTTTGCTCCATATGTTAACAGTAGAGGTATTTCAACTAATGGCAGTAGTCTTCTCTTCCAACATGACTCACTGTCATGAGTATAAATTAGAGTTGACTGGGAATTCATCAGGGTTATGACTCAGTTTCTTTCCATTTGGACTTCTTCATACTGCCTGAACTTCATTTTGGGCATGTGCACACATGTGCCTGGCATGTTTCAAGCTGCCAGGTCCAGGATTCAAATCACAGTTGACCATGTTGGAAGTCAAGCACCTTAACCGCTATGTCACCTGCTAGCCCCTAGAATGATTTATTAATGTAAACCTAAGTTTGTTATTCCTGTCCTTAAAATTCATTAATATATTAGTTTGAATAACCAAATACTTAATATAACCTACAAGGTTATATTAACCTACCCTTGCGGCCCTTAATTCATCTGGTCAAACTTCTTGACTGTGGCTCTTTCTCTCTGAAGTCCATCCACAGTCACTTTGGTGTAACCGTTAGGCTCCTAGTTTCTAGTGTCAGATAACTTAAGTTTGAATTTTCTTAGCTTTTCACTTACTAGGTATGATCTTGGGCAAGTCCTTAAACCTCTGTATCACTGTTTCTGAAATGAACTTATTAGTGTCAATTTTTTAGGTTTGTTATTTTATTTCAATGAGATAATACATAGTGTCTGACACTAAAAATATTTCTTTAATTGTATTTATTATTATTTTTGTTATATGACTTTTTAAAATTTAATTTTACTCATTTTTATGCAAGAACTTCTCAGAATTTTTAAAATTTATTTTACAGTTAAAGTATGAATGTATTTTGGTACAAAAACTTTTTGAAATTCATACATAGCTTTCCCATTATGCATATTTCCATGAGCTTTTTTTTCTGAAATTTTTAAAATTAATTTACATTCACTTCCTAAGCATTGTCACAGTATACAAAATGTGATTTCCCATCCAGAATATACTGCATAGTGGCTTAATCATGCATGATATCATCAATAATTTTTCACTTCTAGTTATATATATATATATATGTGTGTGTGTGTGTAGATACATAAATATAATTCTGTTCAAATAGTAGACACAGGAACCTATCAACAGCTCAGGAGAGGACAAAAATCCTTAAAACCAGAAAACAAAGCCTAGATTAAAATCAGCAATTTTTTAGTCAAAAGTCATAAAATGTTATTTCACCAGTTCAGTCTCATGTACTTAATCTATCTTCTGTTGTCATTCTATCTTCCCGATTAAATTCTGGGATATAATATTGAACTCCAGACTTGTCCTTGTGATTAAGTTGGCCATTTTCTTAGTTTTTATTTTTATTTTTTTGAGAGGTTTTTGCTATAGGGCATGTGCACTCGCCAGAAAGACAGAGACAGAGAGATAGAAAGTGAGAAATCACCCCCCAGGGGGTATGGTCACACTGCAATCCCTTCTCTTCCATTCTCCTCTTGGGATTTTGGACACACACTCACATGCACCATGCGTGAACTTAAGCCACTAGGTCCGGGACTCAAACCGCGGTCGACTACATGGGAATCCAGCAACATAACCATTAGGCCAACTGCTGGTCCCTATTTTCTTAGTTTTTGTACTCTTATTTCTGGGTGCCTGTATTTAATTTTCCTGATATAATAGTTCCTTGAGAACTTCTTGTAGATCTGGTCTGGTGTTGGTAAATTCAGGTTTTGTTTATCTGAACATGTTCTTGTCTTTTCTTCCCATATGAAAGATAAACTGGCTGGGTACAGTATTCTTGGTAGAAATTGCTTTTCCCTTAACACTTTGAATATATTTTCCCATTCTTTCCTTGCTCGCATTGTTTCTGATGAGAGGTCTGCTGTTAGCCTGATGGGATATCCTTTCTAGGTAACTTGCCATTTTTCTCTTACCAATTTGAGAATCTTGTCTTTGTCTGTGGTTTTAGTCAATCTGGCTATAATGAGCCTTGGAGAAGATCTTCTTGGGTTGATTCTATTTGGGATCTTTTGTATTTCTTGGAACTGGATCTTTGAGTGCCCCTCTAGGTTTAGAAAGTTTTCTTAAAGGATTTCATGGAATATATCATCAATGTCTCTTTTTAATTTGACCAGAGAGAGAGAAGGGGAAGGTGAGAACATAAGCCACCAGGTCTGGTACTCGAACCACAGTCTGCCATGCAGGAGTCTACCATGCCATCTTCTGGCCAGTGCTTGATAAATTAATGAGCCCCCAGTAAATGTTGCATTATTTCTTTTAATAAACCATCTGCTTTCATCTCTCTGGGAATTTTTCTGGTTCTTCCACCCATGCAAGATACTCCCTCTCACTTCACCTGGTTGATACTGACTTATCTCTACTTTAAGAGGACCTTACATCCTGGTTTTCCCATAACAGACCAAACTTATTATTTTTTCTTCTGGAACATCCTATATTTTTCTTTGTACCAGTTATCATGGTTACCATTCACATAGGTCATTGTGTAACTGACTACTTGAGGTCTGTTTCTTCTGTTAAGCTTCAAACTCTCTGAGAACAAGGACCTGCTTCATCACTTAGTTCCTAGAATTAGTATTGTTCAGAGTCATTACTTACTTAATACAGCTAGAGGAAAGAAGAAATACTAAGCAGGTATGACCTTCCATTCTGTTTCTGGCTTTAAATATCAAGTCATTTCTCCTCTTTTGGCCTCACTTTTTTTATCTTATAAAATGAGAATATTGGACTTAATATTTTCTAAAATTCCTTTTGACTCTACATTCTATAAGTGAGGGTACCTCAAAGACATATCTTACTGGTCTGTAATATTTAAAGTTGTAAAGTCTATGAAAGACATGGGATCAATTTAGGTCTCCCTCCCCAAATATAGAATACCATTTTTTATTGCCTAATGAATGAAGCCCTTTTTCTTATGAACTCCTAATGTATAAACTAATGTTGTTCTTTTTCAATATATATGAGAAAAATTTTGTGATTATGTGATTACTGCTGTACCTATTAACTTATTTAAGACTGAGCTAATAGGAAAAAAAAATAGAAAATTACTTATCATAAATGTATCTTTCTCCAAACAGCTAACCAAACATTTTTGTTACTGTTGTCATTCAGAAACAACATGAAACAAAACCAAACAAATTTGAGATTATCTCATGAAAAACTTAAAGCATTTTTGTTGTTTGAAAGTGAGATTAAGTAGAAATTAAGAGCAGAGGATGAAGTCCATAAGACCAATGTGAAATTTGGAAACTTTTTCCCTTCTAATTTTTTTTAATATGTATGTGAGGTTGAAGAGGTTTTTCTTTGCTATTGTTTGTTTTTGATAACATGAGGAAATGAGCTGAGCCTAACTGCCCCCTTTATAACTGGTATGTGCATATATCACAGTTGCTTAGAGCTAGAGCAGGAAGACTTTGAAATCGAGGCATAGTTCCTCTGAAACCAGGTGGCTTCTACAAGGACTTTGGGATGCAGGATCTTTTTGAAATATTCAGGAAGTTTTCTTGGTAACTAAGGAAAGGTGGGTCATGGTATAGTGACCATTTATGTAACCTGAAGGACTGTTGAAATGAGGGACAAGGAGAATTTTAAGAGGTTCTCTTCCCCCAAAAAAGAGGGAACCAGCAGTTAGTGTAATGGCTGTGTCGCTGGACTCCCATGTAGTCGACAGTGGTTTGCATCCCAGACCCGGTGGCTTAAAACTCACGCCGGGCGCGTGTGCGTGTGTGCCCAAGATCCCGAGAGGAGAATGGAGGAGAAGGGACTGCGGCGTGACCATCCCTCCTAGGGGGTGATTTCTCACTTTCTGTCTCTATGTCTCTCTCTTTCTGTCTGGCGAGCGCACGCGCCCTATAGTGAACCCCCCCGCAAAAAAAGAGGTTCTCTATACCACTAATGAGAAACATCCCCAAATGACTTCTTTACCAGTTGTTTTTATAGTGCTGAGTTATTGTGAATACCCATAGTGCTTTATTCTATCATGACAAGAAGTTCCTCTGCCCTACCCCCAAACCTCGAAGTGTCCCTGTTTCTTGATCTTATTGGAGGTAGGCCAATATGACAAAACTAAAGCCAAATTTATTTTTCTACTGGAAACACTTGAAAAAAAGAAATGTGGTATTACCAGAAAAGATTAGACATAAGGATGGTGATGAAAAATGAACTGGAAATATGTATCAAAATAAGTGCATAAGCAATTTCACTTAGAGACTCTCGAGTGAGTTTGCCTTAATAAAGAAAGTGATAAAGGGACCAGCAGTTAGGGTAATGACTATGTCACTGGACTCCCACATAGTCGACCGCGGTTTGAGTCCCAGACCAGGTGACTTAAACTCACGCCGGGCGTGTGTGTGTGCGTGCCCAAGATCCTGAGAGGAGAATGGAGGAGAAGAGATTACGGCATGGCCATCTCCTCTGGGGGGTGATTTCTCACTTTCCATCTCTCTGTCTCTGTCTGTCTGGTGAGCGCACACGCCCTATAGCAAAAACCTCTCCAAAAAAA
>NW_006159565.1:422341-427894 GCF_000334495.1 Tupaia belangeri chinensis
TGTCGCTGGACTCCCACGTAGTCGACCGTGGTTCACGTCCTGGACCTGGTGGCTTAAAACTCATGCCAGGTGCGTGTGCGTGTGTGCCCAAGATCCCGAGAGGAGAATGGAGGAGAAGGGACTGCGGCGTGACCAACCCCCTAGGGGGTGATTTCTCACTTTCTGTCTCTATGTCTCTCTCTTTCTGTCTGGCGAGCGCACGCGCCCTATAGTGAACCCCCCCGCAAAAAAAGAGGTTCTCTATACCACTAATGAGAAACATCCCCAAATGACTTCTTTACCAGTTGTTTTTATAGTGCTGAGTTATTGTGAATACCCATAGTGCTTTATTCTATCATGACAAGAAGTTCCTCTGCCCTACCCCCAAACCTCGAAGTGTCCCTGTTTCTTGATCTTATTGGAGGTAGGCCAATATGACAAAACTAAAGCCAAATTTATTTTTCTACTGGAAACACTTGAAAAAAAGAAATGTGGTATTACCAGAAAAGATTAGACATAAGGATGGTGATGAAAAATGAACTGGAAATATGTATCAAAATAAGTGCATAAGCAATTTCACTTAGAGACTCTCGAGTGAGTTTGCCTTAATAAAGAAAGTGATAAAGGGACCAGCAGTTAGGGTAATGACTATGTCACTGGACTCCCACATAGTCGACCGCGGTTTGAGTCCCAGACCAGGTGACTTAAACTCACGCCGGGCGTGTGTGTGTGCGTGCCCAAGATCCTGAGAGGAGAATGGAGGAGAAGAGATTACGGCATGGCCATCTCCTCTGGGGGGTGATTTCTCACTTTCCATCTCTCTGTCTCTGTCTGTCTGGTGAGCGCACACGCCCTATAGCAAAAACCTCTCCAAAAAAAAAAAAAAAAGAAAGTGATATGAAGAGAAAAATATTGAAAGCTGTTAAGCATACAGATATTATTTGTGCTCAGATCAGTACCTATAATGAAGACCCCTCTTTCTCGAGTGTCTGAAGTTATTTTTGGGTATAAGTACTTTTCTAACTTTTGAAACTGTTAAACTTTTGCTACTTGACTCTCAATAGTTCTTCAAAGGATTCCAAATTATTTTCTCCCTTTTTTGGGAGGGAGGATCTTTTTCTATCACTTTTAGAGAATAAACATCTTTTTTTTGCTTCTTTTAGCAATGAGGCAGCTCTTGCTGATGGTAAATAAATATGTAAAGTACTAAGACACTTCCTTTGTCTTATTTGACCAACTTGTAGGGCAGTGCTTCCTAAATTTCAATGATTTCACCAAGCTTTTCAAAAAATTAATTCCAAAGGAAATTGATTTTTATCTGCAATACTCTCATCCTACAGACAGGATATTGCCTATGTTTGAAAGAATGGAAGTATAAAACCACAATGAAGCATTTCTGTATAAATCCTATGGGAGCAGTTCATGATCAACAGGATCATTCATTGGATAAAAAGATCTGAGCGCTAGACAGTGTCAATAGAGAATAAAGGTGATGTAAAAGCATTAGTTTTCTGAAAGAATCTTTTCCCTGGAGTCATATGGTTTTTGTTGACTGACTTTTTCTTTCAGTATGCTTTTCATTTCTAGTTTTTCATCAGCTTATGTGAAAATCTTGAAACTCTGATTTATAATCCAGTATTTAAACATGTCAATAAAAATACTGATATACCACAATCTCTGCTGGCAGGTTATTGTATGAGTTGATTCACATCCATTGTGAGATGCCTTGGTATAACCTTATTATTTTATTTATGTTTCATGTTATTTTGAATATTCAATTTTCTTAATGTATTAGATAGTTTTATCTTACTATTGGAAGCCAAAAGGTCTATAATCAGTGTGCATCTTCTCTTCAGGACTGTGTTTCCTACTGCTTTATGTGTGCAGTCACTGTCATAATCACTTCCTTCTAGGTCAGGCAATAGTTTGCATTCCAAGGGAGGAAGACATACCTGTTAATTTATTTTGAGAATTATATCATAAAACTGTCTTCTTAGTACCACTTCTTGAATGTTGAGATTATTATCAATGATTATGAATCAGTCTTAAAAATAAAAACAAAGCAAATTGGTATTATTTCATATTATGTAAAGGATCTTTTTAACAGGTGACAATAAGGAGATTTGTTTGATCATAGTTTTTAAGTGCTTTTGAAGTCATAAAATCCATTAAGGCATAGAAAATGGAATAGAAGAGAAAATATTTCTGGATAGCACAGATTGATCATATGTTGACTGAAGAATTATTGGTGTACACATTAAAATTGTAGGTCAAGAGCTATATAATTCAAAATATAGGGAGAAACAGCATCAGAAATTAACTACAACAATGAAGGGGAAGTGGGAAATAAAGTTGGATGACATGATTCAAAGTTGAGGTTGTAGACAGAGAAGAAAGAGTTAGAGTGGACTGGACATAGTATTATAATAACGAGGTTGGAGTACACCTGCCCTGCCTCCAACTCCAATACAGTAAAGGATGTGAAAGATGTAGAGAAGGCTGCAGGCGCATGAATGTGAACAGGGAGAACAAGAAGAAAGAGGCATTCATAGAAAAGGTTGAAACTACAGGGCTTTTGCTGAGGTTAGACTAAGTCCAAGAAGGTGCAATGGATGTGGTTAAGCAGTCTCACGTTGGTGAGGGATGCAGTAGAAGGCTGGCTGGCTGAGGATTCCTATGCAGGAGATGACAGTCATTTGTTACTGGAATTTTTGTAACAGCCTCTAGTCTCTAGTCTAGTCTTTTTTTGTTTTCATATAATCTATTTGACACTCAGCCAATGATCTTTTTTAGAATTTAGGTTAAATTGTGTTACCCTGCAAAATTAGAAATCCATTCCTGTTTCACTCAGAATAAAAGAGTGTGTACAGTAGCGTAGAAGAACCTTCATAATCGGGTTCTCATTACTTTTCTAACCTCATCTTTTACCTTACTTCTTTCCCCTGAACATACCAAGGGTTCTTGTATCTTTTGGGTTCTTGGATGTTTGTTTCTCATGTTTTCCTCAAAAAATGAATAGCTCATGTCATATCTTGTTCAAGTTTTTGTTCAAATGTCACCTTCTTACTGAAGACTCTTCTGATCAAACTATTAAAGTGGCAAAAATTATACTTTCTTGGAATTTCTAACTCCTCTTATTCAGGTGTGTGTGTACTATTTTTAGTGAACATGTAATATATACCTGTGGTCCAGGATTCTTCTCTTCTAGTGTTAATATTATTAAATGTAAGGGAAAGCAGTATTCATGGACTTGAAAATTCAACATACTAATGATGTCAGTTATCCCCAAATTGGTTTAATATAGATTTAATGCAGTTCCTATCAAAATCCCATTAAGGTTTTCTTTATACATAGATAACCTTATTTTAAAATGTTTATAGAAAGGAACAGGCCCTAGACAGCTAAAGCAATTTTGATAAAGAAGAATAAAATGTTAGAAGTTACTCTACTTAATATTTTAACTCACCATTTACTACGGTAAATAAGAGAGGGTAGTGTTAGTGGAGGGATCAACACATAAGTCAGTAGAGTGGAATAGAGAACCTGGAAATAGGTTCCTATAATGATAACCAACTGATTTTTGGCAAATATAGAAAATTCAATTGCATTTGATAAGGGATTGATATCCAGAATAAATAAAGAAGTTTTATATGTAATAATAATAATAAATACTTTTCCCAAGAAAATACACAAAAGACTAATATGAAGATGAAAAGATGCTACTATTTGTCATTAGGGAAATGTAAATCAAAATCACAATGGGAGGTCAATTGGTGAGGTGGTAATATGCAAGGCTTTTGGAAGTCGACCTACATGGGAAGTTGTAGGTTCAAGTCTGGAGACCTCTTGAGTACACCATGTATGCATACACCCATGAAGGTGGCTGAAGTTGAACATGTATTGTGGTATCAAGACCTGATTGAGGGTACTATATATCTGTCTGTCTCTTTCTGTCATTGAACAAATAAATAAACTAAACACACGCACACACAATAAAGTAGGCCCAGCCTGCTAAATGTCGTGTGTCATAGTTTGGGACCACATGGGAGGCTCGAATCTGATTCCCATTTCAACCTAGATTCTGGGCATGGTGTTGTGTGCCTATAATCTCAGTAACTTTCAAAGCAGAAGCAGGATGATTTTGAGCTCAAAACTTGCCTGGGCAACAGAGTGAGACTCTGTCTAAAAGAGCCAGGTGGGTCTCGCCTTTTTGGGTCAAACAAATAGAAAATCTTTTCACTAAATGTGTCTGTCAATCTCAAAAGCAAATTAAAGGAAGCCCTATACATGATCACCCCAAGAAAGATGGTGACTACGAAGAGACCAGAGATAAACCAGAGATTTTCTGAGGGGACACCTCGAACCAGGTGCCTGGTACCAGCAGTGGGCCCTTTCTGAACTCTCCAGCTCTGAGCCTCTCCTTGAGGGAGAGCCAATGACTAGAAATCACCGCAGGACCACAAGAAATGGGAAAGCAAGAAAATACCTCTCTTCCAAGGGAAAACAATAATTCCTCTTCATCCACAAGCAGTTCAATGGAAATCATGGAAATGTCTGACAGAAAATTTAGAACATTCATAATGCCAAAGCTAACAGAGATGGGAGAGAAGAGAGACAATGAACTGCAGAAGAGAAAGGAGAAAGAAGTTGATGAGTTCCAGGAGGTGAGGAAATTCTTACAAGATCTAAAAGAGGAATTACTATAAAAAAAGACTCGAACAGAACTGTTAGAGATGAAGGCTATAATACAGGAAGTCAAAAGCTCCCTTGAAAGTATTAAAAGCATACTAGATCATACAGAAAATAGAATCTCAGATGCAGAAGAAAAAATTGCTGGTCTAGAAAAATCCACCACGAAGACTGAGAAAAATGCCCAAAAATTTGAGAATAATATAACAGCAGACCTCTCATGGGAAACAATGTGAGCGAGGAAAGAATGGGAAAATATATTCAAAGTGTTAAGAGAAAAGCAATTTCAACCAAGAATACTGTACCCAGCAAGATTATCTTTCATGTGGGGAGAAAAGACAAGAACATTCTCAGCTAAACAAAACCTGAAAGAATTTACCAGCACCAGACCAGATCTCCAAGTTCTCAAGGGAGTGCTATATCAGGAAAATTAAATACAGACAAACAGCAAAAAAAAGAGTTCAAAAACTAAGAAAGTGAAAAAAAAAAAAAAAAACTAAGAAAGTGGCCAACTTAATCGTAGGAACAAGTAAGGAGTTGAATATTATGTCCCAGAATTTAATCAGGAAGATCGAACCACAACAGAAGATAAAGTACATGAGACTGAATTGGTGAAGTATAATTTTATGACTTTTGAGTAAAATATTGCTGATTTTCTTGTAGACCTTTTTATCTGGTGGTAAGGATTTATGTCCTGTCTTGAGATATAGATAGGTTCATGCACCTACCATGTGAACAGAATTCTAACCTGTTTCCTGGCTTTAAGCAAAGTTCCTTAGCATTTCTTTTATTTAAGTTAAAACTGATTTTCTTAATAGTACCAAGTGAACTTGCTATTGAAAGTAGTTAGATTATTTAAGAAATTATGTGATCAATACAATGGGG
>NW_006159565.1:428150-430026 GCF_000334495.1 Tupaia belangeri chinensis
TAAATTAAGTTTAAAAAAGTTTCAGGGGAAAAAAAAACTAAAACTATTTTTCTTGAAATTAAAAAAATGCATTAAAAATACCTATTCGATGCCTGCAGTAAGATATATAGCCCCAGCTAGGTGCTACTTTATAGGATGTTCATTCTACTCACTGAGGCTTATGCCTAAACTTGGATTTGTGTTCATGAAATGTATATATCAACTGTGCTTGCTATGAAAATATTTAGATTAATTAAGATCTTTAGCGACTCAATAAAATGTGGGGGTGGGGAAGTATAGAAGGCAAACATAGATACCAGAGACAGTGTGGGAGGTGAGTGGGAGACGGCAGAGGGTAAGAGACAGGGAATCAAGGATGAAAAAAAAAGAGCGAAACGTACAGGAAACAAGAAATGGAAAATCATTTGTTGACGATAACATGTATGTTGATGTGCTTGATTGAGCCAATATACAGTGTACTCTGGATGGAAAAATCTCGCTTTGTATGCTGTAATGATGTACAGTGAATGAATGTAAATAAATAAATTTAATAAACAGTATAATTAAAATAAATTATGCAGAATATACAAATATGCCTTAAATAAAGGAAAAATCTATTAAAAAATAAACAAAATAAAAGAGCCAGGTGTGGTGGTGCATGCCTATAGTCCCAGCAATGAGATGAGACAGAAGGATCACCACAATGAAACTCTGCCTAAAAACAAACCACAATGAGATACAATGTTCCACACCTTAGAATAGCTATTCTAATAAAATCAGAAAATAACACATGTTGGTAAGGATATGGAGAAGCCATTGCCTGTTTTTCCAAAAGTTTTAGTCTTACCCTATATTTCACTTTTGCATTATTGGTAGGAATGTAAAATGGTGCAGCTGGTATGGAAAGCAGTTTGCTGATTCCTGAAAAAGTTAACCCAAAATTTCCATGTTACTCATCAGTTTCCCTTCTAGTTATATGCCCAAAATAATTGAAAGCAGACACTTAAACAGAAACTTGCACACTAATGTTTATAGTAGCATTATTCACAATAACCAGAATATGGAAGTAACCCTAGTGTCTGTCAAAAGATTAATAGGAAATATGATATATAGTATATAAATATAATGGGTTATTATTCATCTATAAAAGGAATGAGCTTTGAAAAATACTACATCAGTGAACCTTAAAAATATTATGCTAAGTGAAAAGAGCCAAACATAAAAGAGCAAATATTGTATAATTCTACTTATATGAGATATGTAGGCTAGGCAAATTCATGGTGACAGAAAGTAGAATAGAAGTTATCAGTGGCTACAGATGGGAGAAATGTATTTTATGGGAATAGAGTTTCTGTTTGGGATGATAAAGATCTGGAAATAAAAGTCAATGGTTGCAGAAGACCTCTTCATGGCTACCGAGAACTAGTGATTTCAGGGGAATAGGAGAAATGAAGATTTTTCCAGTGATAATTCAGCCTCCAGCCCACAAACTCACATGGAGAGGCAGGGGAACAGGCCTCAGAAGACCCCTTCATGGCTACTGAGAACTAGTGATTTCAGGGGAATAGGAGAAATGAAGATTTTCCAGTGATAATTCAGCCTCCAGCCCACAAACTTGTGTGGTAAGAAGACTTTCAAGCCCTGTCTCTGTCTCTGTCTTTGTCTCTCTCTACTTCTGTCTCTGTTTGTCTTCTCATTTTTGTGTAATTTTTCCTTTTTAAAATTTTTTAGGTAAAGCATCTTCTTGGCTTTCAGCCTCTCCTTTCCCTTTATCTTGTTAATAGTCCCCTCTAGCCCTCCGAACCCAGGAGAGGCAAGGGAGCAGGCCTCAGAAGACCCCTTCATGGCTACTGAGAACTAGTGATTTCTAATTTTTGCTTTAAATATATATATATAT
>NW_006159565.1:430663-461528 GCF_000334495.1 Tupaia belangeri chinensis
CCAGTCCAAAGAAATACAAAGGACCCCAAATAGAATCAATCCAAGAAGATCTTCTCCAAGACACATAATAGCCAGACTGACCAAAATCACAGACAACGACAAGATACTAAAATTGGCAAGAGAGAAACAGCAAGTTACCTACAAAGGATATCCCATCAGACCGACAGTAGATCTCTCATCAGAAACAATGTGAGTGAGGAAAGAATGGGAAAATATATTCAAAGTGTTAAGGGAAAAGAAATTTCAACAGAGAATACTATACCTGGCAAGATTATCCTTCATATGAGAAGAAAAGATAAGAACATTCTCAGATAAACATAACCTGAAAGAATCTACCAGCACCAGACCAGATCTCCAAGAAGTTCTCAAGGGAGTGCTATGTCAGGCAAATTAAATGTACTCACAAAGAAATAAGAGTTCAAAAACTAAGAAAATGGGCAACTTAATCATAGGGTCAAGTCTGGAGCTGAATATTATATCCCAGAATTCAACTGGGAAGATCAAACCACAACACAAAATAGATTAAGTACATGAGACTGTACTGGTGAAATAGCATTCTGTGACTAAAATATTGCTACCTTTCTTCTAGGCTTTGTTGTCCAGTTTTAAGAGTTTTTGTCCTGTCTTGAGCTGTCAGTAGGTTCATGCACCTACTATTTGAACAGAATACTAACCTGTTTCCAGGCTTTAAGTTTTAAGCAAATTCTTTACCAATTCAGAATTGCTTTTCTTGAAATTACCAGCTGAACTTGCAATTGAAAGTAGTTAGATTATTTAAGAAATTGTGTGATCAATAAAATGTGGGGAGGAAAGGAATGGAAGACATCTGTAGATACCAGAGATAGTGTGAGAAGAGCATGGGAAAAAGTAGAGGGTCAGACATAGGAGTAAATATATATAAATATATATATATATGAAACTAGAAATGGAAAATTATTGATTATAACATACATGATTAAGCCACTATGCAGTACATTCCGGATGGGAAACCATTTTTTGTATGCTGTGACGATGATTAGGGTATGAGTGTAAATTAAGTAATTAAAAAAAAGTTTCAGGAAGAAAGTAATCACAAAAATGATTTTTCTTGAAATTTAAAAAATGTAAAAAAAATGCATAAAAATGACTGCAGTACACTATATAGTCCCAGCTTGGTGCTACTTTATAGTATGTTCATTCTACTCACTGAGGTTTATGCCTAAAATCAGACTTGTGTTCATAGATATGAATATATCAGCTGTGCTTGCTATTGGAAGTATTTAGATTAATTAAGTTCGTTAGCGGTTAAGTAAAATGGGGGGGGGGGGGGCATAAAAAGAAACCACGGATAGAGACAGTGTGGGAGGAGGGTGAGACATAGCAGAGGGTGAGAGATAGGGAATCAAGGATGTCAAAAATAGCAAAATATACAGGAAACAAGGAATGGAAAATTATTTGTTGAACATAACATGTATGTTGATGTGCTTGATTGAACCAATATACAGTTTATTCTGGATGGGAAATCTCATTTTGTTTGCTATAATGATGTATAGTGAATGAATGTAAATAAATAAATTTAAATTTAAAAAAAGTTGATGGTTGCTTAGCATTGTGAATGCACTTAATGCTCTTAAGCTGTGCACTTAAAATTATCAAAATGATACATTTATATTATGCATATTTTACCACATTTTTAAATAAAATAATTCAATGCAGGAAGGGTAATCTTTTCAACAAGTGGTGTTAGGACAATGGCTATCTATTGGCAAAAAAATGACATTGACCTAAACCTCAACTGTCTATAAAAATAAAACCAAACAAAACACAAAGAGTGCTATAGATATATAGGGTAAGACTAAAACTTTTGGAAAAGTAGGAAATCTTGAGGACCTAAGAGTGACAAATTATTGAATATGGCACCAAAAACATGATTCATAAATAAAATAAATGGATTTTATTAAAATTAAAAGCTTTTGTTCTGTGAATGATGCTGTTAAGAGGATAAAGAGATAAGTTACTAAACCTGGAGAACATATTTGTAAATATGTATCTTTCAAAGAATTTATCCCTTGATTATATAAGGCAAATTTAAATTTTAGTAGTTAAAAAAATCCAATTAGAAAGTGAGCAAAGAAAATGAGTAAATATTTTGCCAAAGAGGCCATACAGATGTCAAATAAGTATTTGAAAATATTTTTGAGTCAGCAGGTGGTGTAATGGTTATGGCACGACTCCCACATGGCTGCCCGTGGTTTGAGTCTTGGATCTAGCGACTTGCTTTCTCACTTTCCTTCTCTGTCTCTCTCTGTTCCTCTCTGGTCAAATTAAAATGGATAAATAAAAAAATAAAGTTGAATAAAAAAAATCTTAAAAAAAGAGAAAAATCTGAGATTGGGACCAGCAGTTGATATAATGGCTATTTCCTTGGACTCCCATGTAGTCAACCGCAGTTCAAGTCCCAGATCCGGTGGCCTAAACTCATGCAGGATGCATGTGCGTGTGTGCCCAAGATCCCAAGAGGAGAATGGAGGAGAAGTAACTGTGGAGTGGCTATCCCCCATGGAGGATGATTTCTCGCTTTCTGTCTCTCTGTCTCTCTCTGTCTTTATGGTGAGTGCACGCTCCCTGTAGCAAAAACCTCTGGAAAAAAAAATGAAGAAGAAAGAAAAGTCTGATGTTTACATTCCCATTTCCTCACTTTGTATGCTGTCATTCATGGATATGTGCCCATGATCCAAACAGGCTGGGAGTTGATTGTGGCATGAAGATCCTGTGGGATGCCCCCAAATGAAAGAAATTTTTTAAATAAACAGAAAAAGTACCATTGCAGTATGAAAAAAAATTAATCCCTCATGCATTGTTGATTGGATTTGTAAATTGTACTCTGAAAAACATGTTGACAGTTTCTTTAAAAACATCACATAGGAGTAGATTTGGAGAAGATGGCCAAATAGAGATTCCCAGCACAACTATTAACTATGAAGAGGAATTAAAAAAGAACTGATAAATATCCTCCTTTAAACAGAGGATCAATGATGAAACATTGGAATACAGCACAGAAAAAAAGGAGAAGACTGAGGCACAGAAATTCAGGATAGAGGCATAGAGAACACAAATGGCTCCATTCTCATGACCCCACTCAATTATTCCACGTGACATTCTCATTTGCACAGTTGATCAGGGCACTCAGAGCTGGCAGCTTTGGTAGCTCCATATTCTCCAGTCCTGCCTGTGCACCCTATGTGACTTCCTGGAGCCAGCAGTTTTGCACACTTGCTCAGTGTAGTTTTCCCCAGCTGCTTTTCCCTGTTGCTTCCCCCAGGCCTTCCTGGGAAGCCCTGCCACTACAAGACTCCAACATCTCTGCCCACTTGCCTATCAGCCTTTGTGTCTCCCATGGACTCCATTTGGCCTGAGGGTACCACCTGTTTGTGAAAGTTACGCCCTCTACTCCTGGAAGGGCCTCCATGTGCTCTACTTAGGGCCTGATAATACCAGCCACCTTCTCACACCCTTCCTGTTTTTATTATCAAAGGTGATCCTATCCTCTCTACTGGTGGAAACCTTGTGTGCCATGTTTGTCCCACCCAGGTCTGAAAATGCTGATCTGGGTGTTCTCGTTGCCACCCCTGGTGGATCTGCCTCTTTATTGAGTGGAGCCTTTATGTGTTGTATACCTCATGTAGGGTCTGAGGACACCCATCTGGGTGCTGCAGTAACTACTGTCTGCAACTTCACCCCCTTAACAAAAAACCTTATACTCTGCACATATCCCACCTGGAGCCTGAGATCGCCAATATTCTCACATCTGGGTACTTGCTACCATTGCCCCTGGATTGTCTCTGACCAGTGAGATTATATATTCTCTAGCCAAGATCTAAAGGCCCCAATTCACTCCCAACCCCTAAAGTCCTCATCCTGAACTAAGTTGTGTCATTGCGTCTAAAACTACTGTCTCAACCACAAAGGAATTCACAAACCATTTACATAGATTCCAGTTGAAGAAACTATGTAGAGACCAAGAAAAGCCTGATAGAAAATTGGAATAATAATCTTAAATTATTATTTAAGATTATTAAATAATAATTTAATAGATGCAAGAGAATTTAGGTAAAGAATTCAATAAAATTAGGAAAACAATTTGTGATATGAATGAAAAATTCTGCAAATAGATTTTTCAAAAAAGAATGAAATAGTAATCTTAGAAATGAATTTGATTGATGAAATTTAAAATACTTTTGGGAGCATTGGCAACAGGATAGATCAAGCTGAAGAATCTCTGAACTCATCAGAACTTTTGAAATAACCTAGGAAGACCAAATGAAAAAAGAAATAAAATGAAAAAAGTTTATGGGACATGATTAGGAGATCAGATATTTGCATAATGATAGTTTCAGGAGAAAAAATGGAAAAAGCCATAGAAAAGCTACTTTATGAAATAATAACTGGCAATTTCCTGATTACAAGGAGAAATATGATTGCCTAGATTCTGGAAATACAGAGAACACCAAATAGATTTAAATCAAAAGATCCTTTCTCAGGCACATTATAGTCAAACTGTAAAAGTGAAAGTCAGAGAATTCTAAAAATAGTAAGAGAAGAGCATGAAGTCTCATAAAGGACCCTCCCCTCCTCCAATAAGATGAACAGCAGACTTATCAGCAGAAAATCTTACAGACTAGGAGAGACTGGGACAATATATTCAGAGTACTGACAGAAAAATAAATTCCAACCAAGAATACTGTACTCTATAGCTACCCTTCAGAATTAAAGGAGAAATAGTGGGACCAGCAGTTAGCATAATGGCTATGTCGCTGGACTCCCACGTAGTTGACCGTGGTTCGCATCCCGGACCCGGTGGCTTAAAACTCATGCTGGGCACGTGTGCGTGTGTGTCCAAGATCCCGAGAGGAGAATGAAGAAGAAGGGATTGCGTCGTGGCCATCCCCCCAGGGGGTGATTTCTCACTTTCTATCTCTCTTTCTCTGTCTGTCTGGCAAGCGCACGCGCCCTCTAGCAAAAACCTCTCCAAAAAAAAAAAAAAAGAATTAAAGGAGAAATAATATATATCCCAGATAAGTAAACACCGAGAGAATTTATCACTATTAGACTATTAGACTGGCTTTTAAAGAAATACCAAAGGGAACCACACAGAAATTTAAAAAATGTAAAAAAAATGCATAAAAATGACTGCAGTACACTATATAGTCCCAGCTTGGTGCTACTTTATAGTATGTTCATTCTACTCACTGAGGTTTATGCCTAAAATCAGACTTGTGTTCATAGATATGAATATATCAGCTGTGCTTGCTATTGGAAGTATTTAGATTAATTAAGTTCGTTAGCGGTTAAGTAAAATGGGGGGGGAGGCATAGAAAGAAACCATGGATACCAGAGACAGTGTGGGAGGAGGGTGAGACATAGCAGAGGGTGAGAGATAGGGAATCAAGGATGTCAAAAATAGCAAAATATACAGGAAACAAGGAATGGAAAATTATTTGTTGAACATAACATGTATGTTGATGTGCTTGATTGAACCAATATACAGTTTATTCTGGATGGGAAATCTCATTTTGTTTGCTATAATGATGTATAGTGAATGAATGTAAATAAATAAATTTAAATTTAAAAAAAGTTGATGGTTGCTTAGCATTGTGAATGCACTTAATGCTCTTAAGCTGTGCACTTAAAATTATCAAAATGATACATTTATATTATGCATATTTTACCACATTTTTAAATAAAATAATTCAATGCAGGAAGGGTAATCTTTTCAACAAGTGGTGTTAGGACAATGGCTATCTATTGGCAAAAAAATGACATTGACCTAAACCTCAACTGTCTATAAAAATAAAACCAAACAAAACACAAAGAGTGCTATAGATATATAGGGTAAGACTAAAACTTTTGGAAAAGTAGGAAATCTTGAGGACCTAAGAGTGACAAATTATTGAATATGGCACCAAAAACATGATTCATAAATAAAATAAATGGATTTTATTAAAATTAAAAGCTTTTGTTCTGTGAATGATGCTGTTAAGAGGATAAAGAGATAAGTTACTAAACCTGGAGAACATATTTGTAAATATGTATCTTTCAAAGAATTTATCCCTTGATTATATAAGGCAAATTTAAATTTTAGTAGTTAAAAAAATCCAATTAGAAAGTGAGCAAAGAAAATGAGTAAATATTTTGCCAAAGAGGCCATACAGATGTCAAATAAGTATTTGAAAATATTTTTGAGTCAGCAGGTGGTGTAATGGTTATGGCACGACTCCCACATGGCTGCCCGTGGTTTGAGTCTTGGATCTAGCGACTTGCTTTCTCACTTTCCTTCTCTGTCTCTCTCTGTTCCTCTCTGGTCAAATTAAAATGGATAAATAAAAAAATAAAGTTGAATAAAAAAAATCTTAAAAAAAGAGAAAAATCTGAGATTGGGACCAGCAGTTGATATAATGGCTATTTCCTTGGACTCCTATGTAGTCAACTGCAGTTCAAGTCCCAGATCCGGTGGCCTAAACTCATGCAGGATGCATGTGCGTGTGTGCCCAAGATCCCAAGAGGAGAATGGAGGAGAAGTAACTGTGGAGTGGCTATCCCCCATGGAGGATGATTTCTCGCTTTCTGTCTCTCTGTCTCTCTCTGTCTTTATGGTGAGTGCACGCTCCCTGTAGCAAAAACCTCTGGAAAAAAAAATGAAGAAGAAAGAAAAGTCTGATGTTTACATTCCCATTTCCTCACTTTGTATGCTGTCATTCATGGATATGTGCCCATGATCCAAACAGGCTGGGAGTTGATTGTGGCATGAAGATCCTGTGGGATGCCCCCAAATGAAAGAAATTTTTTAAATAAACAGAAAAAGTACCATTGCAGTATGAAAAAAAATTAATCCCTCATGCATTGTTGATTGGATTTGTAAATTGTACTCTGAAAAACATGTTGACAGTTTCTTTAAAAACATCACATAGGAGTAGATTTGGAGAAGATGGCCAAATAGAGATTCCCAGCACAACTATTAACTATGAAGAGGAATTAAAAAAGAACTGATAAATATCCTCCTTTAAACAGAGGATCAATGATGAAACATTGGAATACAGCACAGAAAAAAAGGAGAAGACTGAGGCACAGAAATTCAGGATAGAGGCATAGAGAACACAAATGGCTCCATTCTCATGACCCCACTCAATTATTCCACGTGACATTCTCATTTGCACAGTTGATCAGGGCACTCAGAGCTGGCAGCTTTGGTAGCTCCATATTCTCCAGTCCTGCCTGTGCACCCTATGTGACTTCCTGGAGCCAGCAGTTTTGCACACTTGCTCAGTGTAGTTTTCCCCAGCTGCTTTTCCCTGTTGCTTCCCCCAGGCCTTCCTGGGAAGCCCTGCCACTACAAGACTCCAACATCTCTGCCCACTTGCCTATCAGCCTTTGTGTCTCCCATGGACTCCATTTGGCCTGAGGGTACCACCTGTTTGTGAAAGTTACGCCCTCTACTCCTGGAAGGGCCTCCATGTGCTCTACTTAGGGCCTGATAATACCAGCCACCTTCTCACACCCTTCCTGTTTTTATTATCAAAGGTGATCCTATCCTCTCTACTGGTGGAAACCTTGTGTGCCATGTTTGTCCCACCCAGGTCTGAAAATGCTGATCTGGGTGTTCTCGTTGCCACCCCTGGTGGATCTGCCTCTTTATTGAGTGGAGCCTTTATGTGTTGTATACCTCATGTAGGGTCTGAGGACACCCATCTGGGTGCTGCAGTAACTGCTGTACTGACTGCAACTTCACCCCCTTAACAAAAAACCTTATACTCTGCACATATCCCACCTGGAGCCTGAGATCGCCAATATTCTCACATCTGGGTACTTGCTACCATTGCCCCTGGATTGTCTCTGACCAGTGAGATTATATATTCTCTAGCCAAGATCTAAAGGCCCCAATTCACTCCCAACCCCTAAAGTCCTCATCCTGAACTAAGTTGTGTCATTGCGTCTAAAACTACTGTCTCAACCACAAAGGAATTCACAAACCATTTACATAGATTCCAGTTGAAGAAACTATGTAGAGACCAAGAAAAGCCTGATAGAAAATTGGAATAATAATCTTAAATTATTATTTAAGATTATTAAATAATAATTTAATAGATGCAAGAGAATTTAGGTAAAGAATTCAATAAAATTAGGAAAACAATTTGTGATATGAATGAAAAATTCTGCAAATAGATTTTTCAAAAAAGAATGAAATAGTAATCTTAGAAATGAATTTGATTGATGAAAATTAAAATACTTTTGGGAGCATTGGCAACAGGATAGATCAAGCTGAAGAATCTCTGAACTCATCAGAACTTTTGAAATAACCTAGGAAGACCAAATGAAAAAAGAAATAAAATGAAAAAAGTTTATGGGACATGATTAGGAGATCAGATATTTGCATAATGATAGTTTCAGGAGAAAAAATGGAAAAAGCCATAGAAAAGCTACTTTATGAAATAATAACTGGCAATTTCCTGATTACAAGGAGAAATATGATTGCCTAGATTCTGGAAATACAGAGAACACCAAATAGATTTAAATCAAAAGATCCTTTCTCAGGCACATTATAGTCAAACTGTAAAAGTGAAAGTCAGAGAATTCTAAAAATAGTAAGAGAAGAGCATGAAGTCTCATAAAGGACCCTCCCCTCCTCCAATAAGATGAACAGCAGACTTATCAGCAGAAAATCTTACAGACTAGGAGAGACTGGGACAATATATTCAGAGTACTGACAGAAAAATAAATTCCAACCAAGAATACTGTACTCTATAGCTACCCTTCAGAATTAAAGGAGAAATAGTGGGACCAGCAGTTAGCATAATGGCTATGTCGCTGGACTCCCACGTAGTTGACCGTGGTTCGCATCCCGGACCCGGTGGCTTAAAACTCATGCTGGGCACGTGTGCGTGTGTGTCCAAGATCCCGAGAGGAGAATGAAGAAGAAGGGATTGCGTCGTGGCCATCCCCCCAGGGGGTGATTTCTCACTTTCTATCTCTCTTTCTCTGTCTGTCTGGCAAGCGCACGCGCCCTCTAGCAAAAACCTCTCCAAAAAAAAAAAAAAGAATTAAAGGAGAAATAATATATATCCCAGATAAGTAAACACCGAGAGAATTTATCACTATTAGACTATTAGACTGGCTTTTAAAGAAATACCAAAGGGAACCACACATCTGGAAACAAAAGGAGGATAAATATCAACAAGAAAATACGTGTTGGCATAAAGTTCTCTTGTAGAGCAACCACACAAGAAATAAAAGGAATCAAACCTTATCACTTTGGAAAATTTCCAAACCACAAGATAAATAATGATAGAGGAAGAAAGGAACCAAAGAAATGCAAAACAGGAAACAATAAAATGACAGGGGTATATCTGCACCCATCAGTAAAACACTGAATTTAAATGGATTAAATTCTGCAGTAAAAAGATATAGAATGAATATATTTTTTAAAATGTATTATACATTCCATTGCTGTACATTACTACAACTTGTAAAGTGAATTACTCAAAATGAATGCACTTAACACCAGTCCAATTGAAGATACACGTTGTCATCAACAGGTAATCATACATTTCTGTGTCCCGTAAATGTCTTGCCTCTGTATTTTTCTCCTTGACTCCGTTTCTCTCACTCTCCTCCTTTGTCCACCCTCTTTCCACACTATCTCTAGTATCTTTAACTGTTTTTCATATTTCTATATAAATTAATCTCTCAGTTTCTACCATAGAGTGTGGGCAGTTGGGATATATAAAGTGGAAACTTACAGTGCCTCTCTTTCACAGCCTGGTTTGCTTCACTAAGCAGAAAAATCTTCCAAATTCCTCTACTTTCTCTCAAATGCCAGGGTCTATTTTTTTTTAAATAGTTGAGCAGTAGCCTATAGAGTATATATGCCACACTTTTTCAATCCATTCATCTGTTTGTGGATATTTGGGTTGGTTCCATGTCTTGGCTTTTGTGAATAATGCCACAATAAACATTGATGCGGAAGCACTTTTCCAACTGAGCATTTTCCTATCCCTCGGGTAGATACCTAGGAGTAGAATTATTAGATCATGTGGTAGCTCTATTTGTAGATCTTTGAACCTCCATATGGTTCTCCACAGTGGCTGGACTATCTACATTCCCACCAACTGTGTAGAAGAGTTTCTTGTTCACTACAGCCTCACCAGCACTTACCATTTTTGTTTTGTTTTGTTTTAATATTAGCCATTTTTTTTGGATATATTCATTTACTTTATTATCCGTTAGCATAGAAGTCAAGTATTTGTTCAAGTGTGGTACTGGTGGAATCCAACATGAGAGCAAGCTCACTCTAACAAAGCACAATGTAGGGGTTTATTATGGGGTAAACTCATTGCAGGTTTTCCTATAATTCATACTCTTATCTTTTGCTACCATTCCAATGCCATCTCCAACCTGAAGCAAGCCAGAACTTATCAATATTAGCCATTCTGACTGGGGTTAGGTGGTATCTCATTGTGGTTTTGATTTGCATCTCCCTTATGATGAGGTATGTTGAGCATTTTTTATATGCTTTTTGACTGTTGGTATGTCTTCCTTAGAGAGTTGTTTGTTCAGCTCATTTTCTCATCTTAATTAGATTGATCTCCCCCCTCCCCCACATAAACCACTTGAGTTCCCTGTGTATTCTGGTTATCAGTTCCTTAATCTGAGGCACAATTGACAAAAATATTCCCTCATTCCAAGTTTCTCAGTTCGTGCTAATTACTGTGCCTTTTGCTGTGCAGAAAGTTCTTAATGTGATTTTGAGGATTGTCTATTTTGAAAATTAGTGCATGTGCTTTGTGGGTATTATTTAAGAAGTTTTCACCTTCACCAATATCTCCCACAGTTTTTTCCAGTGCTTTCCAGCAGTAGTTTTATAGTTTGAGGTCTTAGGTTTAGATCTTTGATCCACTTTAAGTTGATTTCTGTTAATGGTAAGAGATAGGGGTCGAAATTCATCTTTCTGTGGTTGGATACCCAGTATTTCCAGTAATAATTGCTAAGGAGATTTTCTTTTGCCCACTAAATTCACTGGTGCCTTTTGTCAAAGATCAGTTAACTGTATGTTTGGGGATTTATTTCTGGGGTCTATTTTCTATTCCATTGGTCCCCCTGTCTGTTTTTGTGCCTATACCATGTTGTTTTGATTATCACAGCTTTGTAATATATTTTGGGGTGAGGGAGTGAGATGCCTTCTACTCCACTCTCCTTGTGCAGAATTGCTTTAGCAATATGGGGCCTTTATGATTCCAGACATATTCTATAATTGTCTTTGCTAGATCTGTGAAGAATGTCTCTGGTAATTTGATTAGAATTGTGTTAAATATGTAGATTAATTTGGGTAGAATTGCCATTTGATTATATTAATTCTCCCAATCCAGGAACATGGGATATCCTTCTACTTTTTTTTTATTTTCTATTTCTTTTTTTAAATTATTATCATTTTCCTTGTAGAGATATTTGACTTCTTTGGTTAGATTTATTCCTCGGTATCTACTTTTTTGCAGTTATTATAAATGAGGTTACTTTTTTCAGTTGTACCTCAATCTGTTTGTTGTTCATATATAGAAATGCTGTTTTTTTTTTTTTATCTTGATCTTGTATCCTGCCACTTTACTGTATTCATTTATTATTTCCAGGAGTTGTTTTGTGAATACCTTTGGGTCTTCTATGTATACACTCACGTCATCTGTGAATAGAGATAATTTCACATCTTCTTTCGCTATTTGAATGCCTTTTATTTTATTCTCTTTTCTGATTGCATTGGCTCAGACTTCCAGCACTATACTGAAAAGGAGTGGAAAAAGTGAGTAGCCTTGTCGTGTACCAGTTTTTTGTGAAAAAGCTTTCAGATTTTTCCCATTCAGTATGATGTTAGTTTTGAGTTTTTTATAGATGGCTTTTATTGTGTTGAGAAATGAACCTTCTATGCCTATTTTGCTTCAAGTCTTAATCATGAATGGATGTTGTATTTTATCAAATGCTTTTTTCTGTATTGATTGATATGAACATATGGTTTTTATATTTTTTTCTGTTAATATGGTGTGTTACATTTATGGTTTTGCATATGTTGAACCACCCTGTATCCCTGTAATAAAGCCTACCTGCCTGTGATGTATAATCTTTTTTATATGTAGTTGGACTTAATTTGCTAGTATCTTGTTGAGAATTTTTGAATCTATATTCATCAGAGATATTGGTCTGTTGTTTTCCTCTTTTGTTGTATCCTTTTCTGTTTGGGGGATGAGGGTGATGGAGGCTTCATGAAATGAATTTGGGAGGGTTCTTCCTTTTGGATCTTTAAAAATAATTTGAGTAGAATAAAGGTTAATTCTTTAAAAGTTATTGTAGAATTCAGAAGTTAAGCCATCAGGACCTGGGCTTTTATTTGTCGGGTGGTTATTTATTACTGATTCAATCTCATTGCTTTTTATGGGTCTATTCAGGCTGTCTTCCTGATTCATTCTGGCAGATTGTATGTGTCCAGGAATTTGTCCATTTCACTCAGGTTCTCTTGTTTGTTGGCTGATATTCACTTATAGTATCCTCTAATGATGCTTTGTATTTCTATTATGTCTGTTGTAATATGGCCTATTTAATTGCAAATTTGATTTATCAGTTCCTTTCTTGCTTCTTCTCAATTAGTCTAGTTAATGGTGTGTCTATTTTATTTATATTTTCAAAAATAAGCTTTTTGTTTCAATTTTTTCTGTATTGTTCATTTATTTTCTAATTCATTTATTTCTGCTTGAATTTTTATTATTTCTTTTCTCTTGGCATAATTTTGTATTTTTGTTTTGTTTTGTTTTCCCAATTCCTTGAGTTGTGATGTTAGGTTGTCTATTTGCCACCTTTCTTTTGTTTTCTTGTACGCACTAATTGCTATGAACTTCCCTCTTATGACTGCTTTTGCTGTGTCCCATAGATTATGGGTACTCATGTACTCATTATTATTGGTTTCAATGAATCTTTGATTTCAGTCTTAATTTCTTCAGTAGTTGTGAAGTAATTCAGGAATAGGTTGCTTAGTTTCCATATGTTTGTGTATTTTTGAGGTTATTTTCTGAAATAAATATCAAGTTTAATTCCATATGGTCAGAAAAGATGTGGGATATGCTTTATGTGCTTTTGAATCTGTTTTGTGCCCTATCATGTAGTCAATCTTTGAAAAGTTTCCATGTAGGGGGTAAGAGAAATGTATATTTTGTGATTTTTTTAGTGGAAGTTTCCATAGATATCTGTCAAGTCCTTTTGATTTATGTTATCATTTTGATCCTGTATCTTTTTGCTTATTTTTTGTATAGGTGATCTGCCCAAAGAGATAGTGGGGTGTTGAGATCCCCAACGATTAGTGTGTTGCAGTGTATCTCTCCTTTTATATCTAGAAGTTTTTCCTTCATGTATTTGGTGCTCCTATACTGGGTGCCTAGATATTTATAAGTGTCATGTCTTCTTGGTGAGTTAGCCGTTTTAGTACTATATAATGCTCTTTTTTGTTTCTTCTTACAGTTTTTGTCTTAAAGCCTGTTTTGTCGGAAATCAGTATAGCAACTCCAGTCCTTTTATGGTTTCCATTTGCATGGAATACCTGTTTTCAGACAGAGACACAACATCAAACAAAACAACAAACAAAACAAAAAAAACAACTGTAGATCACAATCCCTCAGGAACAGATGCAAAAATCTTTCACAAAATACTACAATTATTGATCTATAGATTCAACACAATCCCTATCAAAATATCAAGGGCATTTTTCACAGAAATAGATAAAAATCATTACATTTGTATGACATTACAAAATACCTCAAAAAAATAAAGTAATCCTGTTTAAAATAAACAAAGCTGGAAACATTACACACACACAAAAATATACTAAAAAGGCATAGGAACCAAAAGTGCATGGATTTCTTGCTTTCTGTTACTCTGTCTCTCTCTGTCTTTGTGGCACGCGCATATGCCCTATAGCAAAAACCTCTCCAAAAAAAAGAAAAAATATACATAAGATCCCAAACTGTGAAATTATTAGAGAAAACACAAGGTTAATGATTCAAGATATTGATGTAGACAATGTTTTCTTTTTCTTTTTTTTGGAGAAGTTTTTGCTATAGGGCGCGTGCACTTGCCAGACAGACAGAGAGAGACAGAGACAGAAAGTGAGAAATCACCCTCCCCAGGGGGGATGGCCACACTGCAATCCCTTCTCCTCCATTCTCCTCTCGGGATCTTGGGCATGCACGCACACACGCCTGGTGTGAGTTTTAAGCCACCGTGTCCAGGACGTGAACCACGGTCAACTACGTGGGAATCCAGCAACATAGCCATTATGCTAACTGCTGGTCTCGCCAATGTTTTCTAAAAGAAAACCTTAAAAGTATGGGCAACAACAACAAAAGTAGGCAAATGGGATTACATCAAATTAAAAGGCTTTTGCTTAGCAAAGGAAGGAATCAACAGAGGGAAAACAAACTCTGGAGTGGGAGAAAATGTTTTCAAGTTGTATACCTGACAGGGATCAATAACCAGGAAATACAATCAGCTTACTAACCAGGCAAAAAAAAAGATTTAGAAATGAGCACTTAATTTGACAGATTGTTCATAAAACACTGACCAACAAGTACATTAAAAAAAAAAAAAGTTCAACTCAGGATTCATCAGAAAAATACAAATTAAAACTACAATGAAGTATCACCTCATTGTGGTTTTAATGACATATTGTAAAATATAACAACTAAATAATGACAAAAACTAGCAAAGTTGTGGAGAAAAAGCAACTCTCATATACTATCTGTGGGAAGTCACTTAGTATAGCTACTATGCAAGGTGGTATAGTGGTTCTTTAAAAACTAAAAATGGAACTACTAAGGCCAGCTGGTTATATGGTGGTTAAGGTAGTTGGATCCCACATGACTAACTGTGTAGAATCCAGTGGCTTGCAAAACATGCCAGGCATATGTGTGCATGTGTCTAAAATCTAGACAGGAAGAAGAAATGGAGGTGAAGGGATTACAGTATGACTACATCCCATGGAGGGTAGGTAATTTCTTTTTTTTTTTTTGTAAGAATTATTTTATTTAACTTTATTATATTAATTAATTAATTTTAATTTTAACAGAGAGGGACAAAGCGAGAGAGACAGAGAGAGAAGAAGTGAGAGAGTAAGTTGCCAGGTCTGGGACTCTAACCAACCGTGGTCGGCCATGTGGGAGTCCAACACCCTTAACCACCATGTGTCCTACTGGCCCCAATGGTGGGTGATTTCTTGCCTTTTCTCTCTCTTCCTATGTTTCTCTCTAGTGAATACACACATCCTGTGGCAAACAAACCACCTAAGATTCTCACCACTAGATGTATGCCTAAAGAAGAGGAAATCTATATATCAAAGAGATACCTGTAGTCCTGTGTTTAACTACAGTACTGTTTATAATAGCTAAGATATAGAATCCACCTAAGTGCCCATCAACTGGGGAACACATAAAGAAACTTTGATTTATATATGCAATGGAATACTGGTTAGTCATAAACAAGATGATGAAACCCTGTCATTTGCCATGATACAGATGCTAGATTAAATAAGTCACACACTGAAAGACAGAGACCAAATGTTCTTATTAGCATAAGGCAAAAGATCAGATTGCACAGAAGTGGAAAATGAAATGGTACATACCAGAAGATAGGAATGGAGAGAGGGGAAAGGAAAAAGAGGAGAGTTTGATTAACAAGTATAAGATGGATCTGAATATAAAGGAGTAGTAAGCAGATAACTCAAGTAAGTTCTATTATACTACATAACAGAGTAACTATAATTGGTTACAATTCAATGTATATTTCAAAATAACTAGAAGAGAGGATTTTGAATGTTCACAACACAAAGTAATAATAAATGCTTGAGATGGGGTATTTGTACGTTGCCCTTGTTTGGTCATTATGCATTGTGTTTGTTGAGAAATCATCTCCCATGATTATGTATATCTATTACATGTCATTTTTTAAAAAAGTATAAAAAATATATATTAGAAAAGCAAACAATGTACTTATCATATTACCTATATTTAAAAAAATCTATTTGTTTATTCCTGAGAGAGAGAGAGAAAGAGAGAGACAGACAACATTACCAGGGTCCCCACACCATGATCTACCTCAGGTTCCAGCACACATGTACCCAGTGTGCTCAGTAAGGTCCCAGGACCTAAACTCAGGGCTCCTCAAATGTAAGTCTAGCTGCATTACCACTGTACCACCACCTTGGACCTCATATGTCTTCTTGATTGCATTTTTTCACATTTATCCCAGAGAAATGAAACCTTATATTTACCTTAAAACATACAAATGTATGTGATTTCTCGCTTTCTGTCTCTGTCTCTCTCTGTCTGTCTGGTGGGTGCACGCGCCCTATAGCAAAAAAAACTCTCCAAAATTAAAGGTTATATATAATATGATTTCATTTATATAATAATCTCTAAATGACCCAGTTATGGAGATGGACAAAAAATAAAAGTGATTGCAGCAGGTTTGAGATGGAAGACAGTTTGGAAAGCAAAATTAGGGATAGAGATAGATCTGAATATAAAACTTGATTTGTAGTAGCCAAATTTTGGAAATGTATCTGTAATTATCTAAAAGTTAGAAACATGGCCTAGCCTCTGTGGTACAATGGTAGCTTACTAGGTGGTGGAACTGGATGCTATATGCTGATTATGTTATCAGTCTGAAAAATATTCCAGGTCCATGTGTGCATTCCTAGGGCTCTGGTGAGCTGCAGCATTAGAGAAAGGGGATCATGGCACGACTGAGCCCTGTCTGGTTGCTTCTCTCCCGCCCTTTCATGAACACAAGTGTAGTCTATCATGAATTTTAAAAAAGAAAAGTTAGAAATAATCTATATGTTCTTCTGTGAGTGAATGAGTAAACAATCTTTGGTGTACTACACCATAGACTACTTCTTGGCAGTAAAAAGGAATGAACTAAGAATCCAGGCACAACTTGTATGGCTCTCAAGGTTATTATGCTGAATGAAAAAGTCCAATCTCAAAAAGTTATATAGGGAACCAGCAGTTGGTGTAATGGCTATGTCACTGGACTCCCACGTAGTCGACCGTGGTTCGCGTCCCAGGCCCAGTGGCTTGGAACTCACACTGGGCACATGTGCATGCATGCCTAAGATCCCGAGAGAATGGAGGAGAAGGGATTGTGGCGTGACCATCTCCTCTGGGGGGTGATTTCTCGCTTTCTGTCTCTGTCTCTCGCTGTCTGTCTGGTGGGTGCACGCGCCCTATAGCAAAAAAAACTCTCCAAAAAAAAAAGGTTATATATAATATGATTTCATTTATATAATAATCTCTAAATGACCCAGTTATGGAGATGGACAAAAAATAAAAGTGATTGCAGCAGGTTTGAGATGGAAGACAGTTTGGAAAGCAAAATTAGGGATAGAGATAGATCTGAATATAAAGGAGTAACATAAGGGATCTTTATGGTGAAGAAATAGTTCATTCATTGTGATGGCAATTATAAAAATGTACAAATGGGCCAGTAGGTGACATGGTGGCAAAGGTGCTAGACTCTCACATGGCTGACTGGTTTGAATCCCAGACCTGAAGGCTTGAAAATCACGCCAGGTATATGTGGATGCATGCCCAAAATAATCACAGGAGAATGGAGAAGGGATTGCGATGTGGCCATCCTCATGAGGGGCATGAGGGGGTGTGACTTCTCATTCCGCTCCTTCCGCCATGAATATACATACCCTATGAAAAACAAAAAGTGGTAAATCTGCATAAAACTATATACACACACATACTTCCATTTCTTGTTACCCATGGGAGGTTTCTTCCAGGATCCCCAGCAAATCCAAAATCTGTGGATACTGTTATATAAAGTATTTGCATAGAACATTAACACACACATACACACACACACACAAACATACATATCTTCTCAGGTACTTTATTATTTTAATTTTATTATTATTATTATTATTTACATTCAATAATTGTATATCACTACAACTTGTAAAATAAATTACCCAACATTAGTACACTTCACACCAGTCCAGTTGAAGATAGCAGGCATGTTACATCAACAGACAGTCCTCTGTTTCTGTGTCCCGAAATGTCTTCCTTCTCTGTTTTTCTCCTTGATTCCTTTCCTCTCATTCTCCCCAATTTTCCACCCTCTTCTGACTGTATCCAGTATCCATAACCATTTTCCATGCTTCTATATCCTCTAATATTTCAGTTTCCTCCATAGAGTGCGGATAGTTGGTATATATTAAGTGGAGACATTCAATGTCTCTCCCAGTCATCTCTAGATTACTTTAATACTGAATGTAATATTCATGCTATATAAATTATTGTTACACTGTATTGTTTTTCGTTTGTATTATTTTTTACTGTTGTAATAATTTAATTTTCCCAAATGAGCAGAACCTGCTTATGCAGAGGGCTAATTACACATAAAACTGATAAAACTTAAATAAGGTATTGAGATTGTACCAGTAATTACTGGTTTTGATACCATATTATAGTTATGTAGTGAGAAATCATCCCTCAGAGGAAACAACCATGCTGCAATCCCTTCTCATCCATTCTCCTCCTGGGATCGCGGGCATGCATATGCACACACATGCCTGGTGTGAGTTTCAAGCCACTGGTTCTGGAACTGAAACTGCAGTTGGCCATGCGGGAGTCCAGTGATGTAATCGCTATGCCATCTGCTGACCCTAGTGTACCCTTTTCTTCCCCTTAAAGGCAACAACTACCTTGACTCCTATATTAACTACTTTGTATTTCTGTATAATTTTACCATCTAAGTACATCCCTTATGTGTTATAGTTTAGATTTTGGATTTCATATAAATGAAATCTTACTGTATATATCCCTTTATGTTTCACTCTTTTACACAACAAGGTTTTTGTAAAATTCATCCTTGTTCTAGAAAACTAACATTCATTTTTGTTGCTGTTTAATATCCCATTTTATGTACACACTACAGTGTGTTTATCATTTGCCATGACACTTCTTGAACATGCCTAGTACAATTGTGCCCATATTTCTATTGGATTTGCTTGTTTCTATTGGATTTTAACTAAGAATGGAATTTTGGGGTTATAACAGTAGGCATGTCTTCAGATTTATGAGAAAATGTCCATATTTCAAAAATATTTGAATTTTCCATTTTTTAATAGCACTTACTGCCTTTATAACAAATTACATTTGTTTGTGTTTATTGTATGTTTTCCATCTCTGAGGTATAATCTCCCAAGATCATGCATTTTTCTTCTATTTTCTATCCCCAAAATTTGGAACAGAGCCTGGGATACAGTAGGCATTTAATAATTATTTGTTGAATGAATAAATTCAACCCATGTGTGCTTCCAAATGATTATTTTCTCTTCATTATTTAACTCTCTTTTTATGTGAATAAGGTTAGATTAAATAGAGGTCTAAGTTTTTTGTTTTGTTTGTTTTGTTTTTCCCTGAACTCCTTGGGACCAAATGTTTTTGGGAATTCAGTTTTTTATTTATATTTTTGAAAGATAATATGTCCATAGAGTGAACTATCCAAATGTCACAAGTAATGTTTTAGAAAACATCACATAATCAATATATTAATGTTCCTGTAGTGAATACCAAATGGGATAAGAATAGACTCTAATTATCCTTATATCCATTAAAGTAATTATTTAATTAGTAGAATTTTAAAGTATCTGCCTGTCAGATTACTGATGATTATAGTGATTAAAAATTGTACATTATAATTTAAAGAAATGGTTTACCTTTCTTTTTTATAGAGGAAAAATCCTATTATATTAAATTTTAAAATATATCAAAATAATAACATATCCTAGACACATTATTTATAATAAAAATACAGAGATGGTTCCTAGTGAGAATTAAATTCTGGCCATAGTTTATAATATTTGTAGGCCAAAGGATGAAATGATAGCTCTCAATAGAAGCTAATTTTAATTTCCTTTCTTAAAATTAAAAAAAAATTAAGTTCTTATTTTTTTTTTAATTTAGAGAAAGGCAGTTTTAGCTTTAATAAATCAAAATTTTAAAATGTTAAGAGAATTTTCCTTAGTACTTAATGCCAGGAAACAGGTTAGGATTCTGTTTGAATAGTAGGTACATAGACCTGTCCACAACTTAAGAAAAGACAAAATTCCTTAACACTGGAAAGCAAGGCATAGAAAGTCAGTAATATTTTAGTCAGAAGTCATAAAATTCTGTTTTACCAGTTGAAGCTCATGTACTTTGTCTTCTGCTGTGGTCGATCTCTCCGTTTAAATTTGGAAGATAACATTCAACTCTGTACTTGTCCCTACCATTATGCTAGCCATTTTCTTAGCTGTTTTAGAACTCTTATTTCTGTGTGTCTGCCTTTAGTTTTCCTAGGATAGCACTCCCTTCAGAACTTCTTGGAGAGTTGGTCTGGTGTTGATAAATTCTTTCAGGTTTTGTTTATCTGAGAATGTTCTTGTCTCCTCTTCCCATATGAAGGATAATCTTGATGGGTATAGTATTCTTGGTTGAAATTGTTTTCACTCAACACTTTGAATTTATTTTCCCATTCTTTCCTTGTTCACATTGTTTCTGATGAGAGATCTGCTGTTAGCTTGATGGGATATCCTTTGTAAGTAACATGACATTTCTCTTTTGCCAGTCTGAGTATCTTATCTTTGTCTGTGGTTTTGGTCAATCTGGCTATAATGTGTCTTGGAGAAGATCTTCTTGGGTTGATCTTACTCGGGGTCCTTTGTATTTGTTGGATCTGGATCTTTGAATACCTCTCTAGGTTTGGGAAGTTTTCCTCCAGGATTTCATGGAATAGCTTATCAATACCCTGAGTATGAGTCTCTTCACCTTCTGGGATGCTAATTATCCTGATGTTTGGACGTTTGATGGTATTTAGTATTTCTCGTATATTATTCTCATTTTGGGGGGCTATTTTCTCAGTCTTCGTGGTGGACCTTACAATCCTGTCTTCTACATCTGAGATTCGATTTTCTGTATGATTTATTCTTCTTTTAATACTTTCAAAGGAAATTAGTATCACGACTCCAGCTCTTTTTTGGTTCCCATTTGCATGGAAAACCTTTTTCCAACCCTTCACTTTCTGTCTATATATGCCTTTATCCATGAATTGGGTTTCCTGTAGGCAACAGATAGAGGGTTTCTGTTTTTTAATCCATTCAGCCAGTCTGTGTCCCTTGATTGGAGAATTTAATCCATTAACATTCAATGTTATTATCAATGTTACTGGACTTGTCCCAGAGTTTAAATTGGACATTGTCTTAGTTGCCTTTTATTCTTTCGTTTCTGGCTGTTACTTCTTTAGTTTTTCTGGAACAGTACTTTCTTTGGGATTTCTTGAAGAGCTGGCCTGGTGTTGGCAAATTCTTTCAGGTTTTGTTTGTCTGAGAAGATTTTAATCTTTTTTTCCCACTGAAGGATAATCTTGCAGGATATAATAATCTTGGTTGAAATTGTTTCTTTCTTAACACTTTCAATACATCTTCCCATTCTTTTCTTGCTTGCATTGTTTCCGTTGAGAAGTTTGGTTTTGACTTCCTGTATTATAGCCTTCATCTCCAACAGTTCCATTTGACTCTCTTTTATGGCATGTATTTCCTCTTTCAGCTCTCACAAGAAATTCCTCACCTCATTGGCTTTTTTCTTCTTTTGTTCATTGTCCCTCTCCTCTTCCATCTCTGTTAGTTTTGTCATGATGAATACTCTAAATCCTTTAGCATGCATTTTCATGATTTCCATTGAACTGTCTGTGGATGAAGAGGAGTTATTCTTCTCCCCTAGGGGGTGAGGTATTTTCTTGGTTTTGCATATTTCTTGTGACCCTGCAGTGATTTCTAGTCATCTGATGGCTTATCTGTTTCTTCCTAAATTCTAGAAGATCAAATCTGAGTGATCAGAGGTGCACAGAAGGATGTGTTTTGCAAACTCTTTGGTGTTACGTTTTTCTCCCTTTGTGATACAGATTCAGTGGGAGTAGAAGAATATGAGGACCCAAATAATATTCAGATTTGGCAACTTTTTGTTTAGACTGTCTAGACACTCAGTAGGTGGAAGCTGAGCAGCAAAGAAAAAAGATAAGAAAACAGAGAAAGAAAGAAAGAAAGAAAGAAAGAAAGAAAGAAAGAAAGAAAGAGAAAAATGGATAAAGCAAACAAAAAAATATTTATTGATTATGTAAAGCAAAAAGTGACAACCATGTGGCACACAAGTGCCGTGCAAAATCACTAGATCTCAGCTCTCATGGCGACTCAGTCTTCTTTTGGCCTGCCTTTTTTTGCCTAGATGGGAGGGGGAGAGGGGAGGGGATTATTATCAAGATAAAGGAGGATTTCAGAGCCTAGAAAAACTTTACCTTAAAACAATTTTTAAAAAAGAAAAATTAGAAAAAAAAAATGAAAAGACAGAGACAGAAAGACAGAAAGAGACAGAAAGCGACCCAGAGAAGGAGATGGGGCCTCTACCAGGCTAGATTCTCAGCAGAACATCTTCACTGCTCTTATCTCTGAAATCACTAGATCTCAGCTCTCATGGTGGACCAAAATGGCTTACCTTTCATTAAAACACTGAGATGATAGGCAAGGCAGGTACTATTAGACCCATTTCACAGGTGAATGGTGAAATGGGTCTAGAAATACCCCACAGTTTACTAAATAGCAGAGCTAACACAGACCTCGTCTTTTGATTCTAATACTTTTTCTACAATGCCACAGCTACTTCTTATCAATCTAAGTAGCAATTTTTTGTATAAATTAACATTTCTAGAGGGGGGAAGCCTCTATAATGAAGCTGTCATAAATCGTGCACAGTTGTCCTGGGTTTTAGAACAAAGATAATGACAGTGTTCCCATTGAGGCACATGTAGACATTAGATTGTCCAGTGTCATAATTCATTTATCTGCTGCAGAGAAAGTGCTGAGCCTCCACACTGCTGTGAACTTGGCCTCCAGCATCACCATCATCCCCTTCCTGTGTTCTTTCTTCCTTTTTTGGGGAATTTTTTTTCCCATATCTGCTCCACAGTGCTTCCCGTTATTCCAGCCTGTTTTTCTCTGTAAATACAAAAGAGGATCTGAACTCAATAATTTTGATTTATACATTAAATAGCAAATGTTATTGGGAATGATTTTTTAGGCAAGGTATTACCTACGAAAGCATTTACACTGAGTAAACTGGTTGAATGAATAAATGTATTACACACACTCTTTATGCATTGTTTATTGTTTCTTGTATCTTCCAGTAGAATGTAAGCTGCATGAGTATAAGGCTTGTTGTTTTTTTCTCTCATGCATCCCCATTACTTATAATAGGACCCAGTACATACTCTGCATTTGTCAAATATTTATTTAATAAACAAGTGATTATTTTTTTAATCTTTAAGAGATGTATTCCTCTGAGTTCTGTTATCAAAACCATTTTAGAGAGGAGGAAGCATTTTTGAGGGGAGTAGGTAGCTTTGACATGCCCTATAAAAGTTCATCATTATGATTAATTTTTGTGTATTATTCTATTGAGATGTAGTTTACATTATAAAAACAGAAAACTCATCTATACCTGGGACATAGTAAGCAGTTACAAAGTACTTGTTGACCTCACATTCCATCAAGATGGAGTAGTCCCTTTTTTTCCAGGTTTCCCTCTTCACAACTAAAATTCCCTGGATATAACACAAGCAAGCAAACATAGGAAGACTCTGAAGGGTGTATAAAAGAGGTGGCCTGCCTAGGAACTTTGTGACTTGAGGAAAGATGTGTTGGTGAGTTTTCTGGGTTGTTTTATTGCCTCCTATATATCCTGGATAAGGAGCTAGAGCAATCTCTAATCTGGAACCAGCAATGGATACAGACGTCAAAAGCCCAAGAAAACCCAGTTTCTTCTAGGCAAAGGACAGGACAGAGTATGGCCAAACAACAAAAAATATTTTGGCAATACCTGTCCTACTTTAGCCAAAAATGAATAGACAAAAATGTACCTCTTTCTTTTGCATTCCTCCAAATGGTTTAGGTAAGGCATCCTCAACCCCTGTTCCACCAAAACTTGCCGATATTCACATTAAATCAACAACAAATAATCTTAAGTTGTTATGCACCAAATAACAGAGCCTCAAAATACATGAAGCAGGTCCAGCTGCAGTGGCATACATTACTAAGACACTGTTCTGTAGGATGGAGCCACTTTGGAGGTCCCGGTTGATGGTATGTGCATGTAATCTCAGCAACTCAGGGAGACTGAGGCAGGTAAATTGTAAGTTTGAGACTTCCCTGGGCTACATAGTGAGACCTTGTCTAAAAAAGAACTGGGCATAATGGTACACACTTATAGTACCAGCTGAGAGACTAAAGCATGAGTATTGCAACAGGGAGATTCTGCTTTTGTTTTTCTTGTTGTTTTAAATACATGAAGTGAAAACTGATAGGTCTGAATGGAGAAATAGAAAAATTACTTTAATAATTATGGATTTAAACTCTCTAATCTCAGTAGTTGGCAGAACTACTAGACAGAAAATCAGCAATGGTACAAAACATGTGAACAATGCAACCAACCAACAATTAATTCAGCATAAACAGTACACATTCTTTTCAAGCATATATAAAATATTAACAACAATAGACTTTATTTTAGGTCATAAATAAACCTCATCAAATTAAAATAATTAAAGTTATATGGAAATCCATTTGGACATTTGATGGTATCTAGTATTTCTCATATATTCTCATTTTGGAGGGCTATTTTCTCAATCTTCATGGTGGATCTTACTAGTCCAACAATCCTGTTTTTTACGTCTGAGATTCGATTTTCTGTATGACATATTCTTCTTTTAATACTTTCAAAGGAAATAAATAGAATCAAACTAAAAATATCAATAAAATAAAAATCTTCAAATACTTGGAAACTAAACAGCACACTTCTAAATAACCCTCGAATTAAAAAGAAAAACTGAAAGGAAAATTTTAAGAACAGATAACTGAATGAAAATAAAAATACAACATATTAAAATTTATGGGATGCAGGTAAAGCAAGACTGAAAGAAAATTTATAGGATGAAAATGTTTATATTATAAAAAAAGTTTTAATAAACTAAACTTCCTTCTCAAGAAACTAGAAAAAAATAGAAGAGCCAAATAAATCCAAAGCCAGCAGACTGGGAGGAATTGGAAAGATAAAAGCAGAAATCTGTGCAATTGACAATAGAAAAACACAAGAAAAAAGTCAATGTTAAAAGCTACTTTTTTTAACCAAAAATGACAATGGAAAGAGATAAAACACAAATCACCAATATCAGAAATGTAAGGAAACTATGAGAAGCTAAAAAAGTAATTGAAAATGACGCAAAAAAGTGGAAGGACATCCGATATTCCTGGATTGGGAGATTTAATATAATCAAAATGGCAATTCTACCCAAATTAATCTACATATTTAATGCAACCCCAGTCAAAGTACCAGACATATTCTTCACAGATCTAAAATTTATCTGGAATTATAAAAGACCCCGTATTGCCAAAGCAATTCTGCACAAGAAGAGTGGAGTGGGTGGCATCTCACTCCCTGACCCAAAAATATACCACAAAGCTGTGGTAATCAAAACAGTATGGTACTGGCACAGCAACAGACATGTGGACCAATGGAACAGAATAGAGTCCCCAGAAATAAATTCCCAAACATACAGTCAACTGATTTTTGCAAGGGGAACCAGTCAATCCAATGGGAAAAGAAAACCTCTTCAACAAATGGTGCTGGAAAAACTGGATTTCCATTTGCAGAAAGATGAATCTGAATCCCTACCTCTCACCTTTGACAAAAACCAAGTCAAGGTGGATCAAAGACCTAAATTTAAGACTTCAGACTATAAAACTGCTCCTGAAAAACACTGGGAACTCAAGCAGCTGTTCTGAAAAAAAGTTCAACCCTGTCAAAAGATGGGAGAATGAGTGGAAAAAAAAAAAAAAACACTCTGTAAAGATGACACATGAATAGCCAAAAGGCATGTGAAAAAATGCCCAGCATCCCTCAATGTAAGGGAAATGCAGATCAAAACAACAATGAAATACTACCCAACCCCAGTCAGAATCAGGAAGATTAAAAAACAAAAAATGATAAGTGCCGGCAGGGGTGCGGTGAAAGGGGAATTCTCTTACACTGCTGTTGGGAGTGTAAATTGGTCCAGCCACTGTGGAAAACAATTTGGAGATTCCTCAAAAATCTACAAATAGAACTACTATATGATCCAGCAATCCCACTCCTTGGTATCTACCCAAAGGGCAGAAGAATTCTTAATCGAAAAAGTGCTTACACATTGATGTTTATTGTGGCACTGTTCAAAATTGCTAAGTCAGGGAAACAACCCAAATGCTCATGAGCAGATGAATGGATAGAAAAACTGTGGCACATATACTCTATGGAATACTATTCAACCATAAAAAAGCCCCTGGCTTTTGACAAAAAGTGGAAGAATATGGAAGATTTACTGCTGAGTGAAGCAAGCCAGGCAATGAAGGAGAGACACTGTACATCCCCACTTAATATATACCGAGTGTCCACACTCTTATGACTGAAACTGATTGATTAAAGGACATAGAAACACAGTAAATGGATGTAAATACCAGATACAGTGTGTGTGAAAGAGTAGGGTCTGTGGAAGGACATTTAGAAGAAAAATAGGGAGGCAAAGCATTAATGGGACAAAGAAATGTGGTATTATCTGTTGAAAATATTTTATAGTTTTATCAACTGGACTAGGGGGAAATGTTCACTTTGTAAGCTAAATAATGTGATTGAATGTATAAAAGGTAATGAAATTTTTAAAATGTTAAAAAAATGTATATTGCAGAATTCGCAAAAAAAAAATAATAAAGGAATAATGTGAACAGTTCCACAGACTTTAGATAAAATGGACCTGTTCTCAAAATGCAAAAACTACCAAAACTCTATGACGATGAAATAAATAACCTGAATGGTCCAATGACCACTAAATAAATTGAATTTCTCATTTAAAAGCTCCTAAAAAAAATTTCCATGGCATTTCCAATGTCATTGTATTTGAAATGACTTTTGCTGGAGAATTTTGACACTTTTTTTTAGAGAATTAATACTGATTTTACACTATCTCTTTAAAAATAGAAGAAGAGGGAATACTTCCCAGTTCCTTTTTTTTGAGGGTTGTATACTGCTTTGTTACCAAAATAAGACAAAGATAGTACCTAAAATAAAATCTATAGACTCCTATTCCTCACATACTTACATGCAAAAATCTTTGATACCATATTAGCAAATTGAGCCCAGCAGTGTATAAAAAGTATTATATACCATGATTAGGATTTATTACAAATATCAAAGATTGATTCTGTATTCAAATATTGTCCATGTGATCTGCAATCATATTAACATGCAAAAGTAGAAAGACTGACCATTTATGTGAAAAAACCTTTGACAAAATCTAGCACCCATTTTTGGTCTCCAAAAAAAATCTCTTCACAAAAAATAGGAATAGAGGAAAACTTTCTCAACTTGATAAAAGGCATCTGAAAGAAAACACACACAAAACAAAACAAACAAAAAAACAAAACCTTACTCCTGTCACTCATACTTGTATCATTAGTAGAAATGTAAAATGGTACAGCCACTACAGAGAAAAATTGGGTAGTTTTTCCTAAATCTAAATATACAATTACTGTGCAACGCATCAAATGCTCTCTGGGGCTGAGTTTTAATTTAACAATTAGTTTGATGTCAAGACACAATACCACTGACCCAGGCAGAATTCTTTTACCTCTGAAGGAGGCCACATAGGAAGTAAAAATCTAGGACAAGGTAACAGCAAACAGGCGCTGTAAGAAGCAGTTTATGTATGGTAAATGGGGTGGGGTTAGCTAATTTTCTTGGGTTTTCTATGTATTGGATAACTTGCATAATTTCAGTTGGTTCAAGCTGTTATTAGTTGAATGATGCCTGGCCCTGGAACAATTAGGATAACAATTAGAGTCTAAGAGCCTAATAAGAAGACTAGTTGAGATGTGGACTTAACCAGCTGTTCAAGGAAGGGGATCTGAAGGCCTTTAGCCAAGACCTCAAAATGGGGTCAAGGTAGCATTGAAACAAACAACAACAACAACAATAACAAAATTTTAAAAGAAAAAAAAGGGACACAAGCCAGCAGGTGGTTTGGGGGTTAAGGCGCTGGATTCCCATATCACCAATTGCAGTTTGAGTCCTGAATCAGGCAGCTTGAAAATCACAACAAATAAACAGATAAATAAATATATAAATTTTTTAAAAAGACAAAACAAAAATATATATCACATAGGCATTTTTTTCTAAAGAAATGGAGAATTACACACAAAGTGCTTTTATTCATAATATTCTCAAACTGAAAACATCCCAGATGTCCTCAACTGAGTAACAGAAAATCAAACTGCATCACAGCCATAATGTGGAATACTGCTTAGTAATAAAAAGAAGCAAACTCTTGTTGCACACAGCAATGTGGATGAATCTCTAAAGAATTACAATGACGAAAAGATTCAATCCCAAAAGGTAATGTACTGTATGATTTCCATTTATATAAAATTGAAATGAGAGTCACCCAAGGGGCATACTGGTTAAAGTGGCTGGATCACACATGGCCAAATGCATGGTTCAAGTCCTGGACCTGGTAGCTTGGAAAAAACACATCAGACATGTGTACATGTATACTCATAATCCCGAAGGAAAATGGAGAAGTGATTGTGACATGACTAACCATCCTGGGCATGATTCCTCACTTTCTCTCTCTCTTTTTTTTTCTATTTCTCCCTGTCATTCTGTTTCTCTCTCTCATTAAGCACACATGCTCTATAGCAAAACTAAGATAAAAAAAAAATTTTTTTTGAAATGACACGATTAATTATGGTGGAGAACAGATCAGAGGTTACCAGGGGTCAGTGAAGTAAGGGAGAGAACAGAAGTGGTTATGATTATAAAAAGGAAATAGAAAGCCATGTGGTGATGAAAATGTCCTGTGTTTACTCTGTCAATATCATTTGTGGCTGTGATCTTACACTGCAGATTTTCAAGCTGTTATCATTGCAGAAAATTAAGTAAAGGATACCCAAGATTTCAGTATTTTTTTCTTCAGATTGCATGTGACTCTGATTGTCAAGAGCTTTGAGTAAGGAAATGAGAGGAGAAATGTGATACCTTCAAAGATTATTAGAAATCAATGGTTAGAAGATTTTGGAAAGGAAACTGCTCTGAAAGTTGCTCTGTGTATTACTATTGAATGTGGCTAAATGTGAATACTTAGGACTTTACTATACTACTACAGACTTTATAAACAGTGTATACTTAGGCCATTATATATTTATTTAATTAATTTTTTTCTCAATGGCTGTACCACCTTCATAAGTAAATATTTTTCTTCAATAATAAATTAACCTTGGTTTACTGTAATTTTTAACTATTTAATTTGTTTAAACTTTGGACTCTTATGTAAGTAATAACACTTAGCTTTATTTTTTTTAAACTTTGAACTCTTATGTAAGAACACCTAGTTTAACATTATAAACCTTTTTTATTATTTTGAACTCTTGTAGCAATGTTGTACCCCTGTACAAAAATATTTTTAAATAAAATTCTTATTTAAGTTTTGTCTATTTAAATTTATTTTTACTGTTTTACTTTTTTTTTTTTTTTGAGAGGTTTTTTTCTTTAGGGCATGTGCGCTTGCCAGAAAGACAAAGAGAGACAGAGAGACAGAAAGTGAGAAATCACCCCCCGGGGGGGATGGCCACACCGCATTCCCTTCTCTTGGGATCTTGGACATGCATGCACACATGCCTGGCATGACTTTAAGTCACCGGGTCTGGGACTCGAACCACGGTTAACTACATGGGAGTCCAGTGATGTAGCCATTATGCCATCTGCTTGTCCCATTTTATTTTTTAAACTTTGTTAAAAATTAAGACTCTTAAAAATGCTTATTAGTATAGGCCTATAGGTCAGAATCATTGATATCACTATCTTGCAGCTCCACATTTTGTTCCACTGGAAAGGGACAAAACAAAACAAGACTTAAGTCACATACAAAAAAATATGGTGCAATTAAGAGATGTGGTGAACATAAGATATATGAAACTATTGCTGGTATAATATATTGCTTTTTTCAGTATACTTTTTATAAGTAGGAGTACATGCTAAATGACAGAAAGCATCAATTGTAAATACATGAATTCATAACAGTTGTTTATTATCTTTATCAACTTTCATATACTAGACATAATTGTAAGTGCTTTGTTTTTGTAAGACTGGCAGAGCAGTAGATTTGATTACACCAGCATCGCTACAAAAATGTGACCAATGTGTTGTGCTAAATAAGACCTTATGATGGCATACAGTATCACTAGACGATAAAAATTTTTCAGCTCCATTAAAAATTTTTGGGACCACTGATGTGGTATATGCTCTATTTATTTATTTTTTTTTTTTGAGAGGTTTTTGCTGTAGGGCACATGTGCTTGCCAGAAAGACAGAGAGAGACAGATAGAAAGCGAGAAATCACCTCCCAGGGAGGATGGCCACACCGCAATCCCTTCTCCTCCATTCTCCTCTTGGGATCTTGGGCACACAGGCACACATGCCTGGTGTGAGTTTAAGTCACCAGGTCCGAGACTTGAACTGTGATTGACTACATAGGAGTCCAGCACTGTAGCCCATCTGCTGGTCCCTATATGGTCTATAATTGACCAGAGTGTTTTTATGTGGTGCATAACTACATAAAGTTACCTTCAGAGGGCCAGCAGATGGCATGGTGGTTGAGGTGCTGGACTCCCATGTGGCTGACC
>NW_006159565.1:461538-481649 GCF_000334495.1 Tupaia belangeri chinensis
CTCATAGCGGGTGGATTACTCTCTCTTTTTTTCTTTCTCTCTCTCTCTCTCTCTCTCCCCCATCTTCTCTCATCAAATTAAAAATGAATAATAGTAAGTAAGTAAATATAAAGAAAATTACCTTCAGATTATGTGTATGAGGTTTATATGAAAAAAAAAATATTGTGTTTAGACTTGAGTCCCATCCTCAAGACATCTCATTAAATATATGAATATATTTGAGAATAAGAAAAAATCTGGAATTCAAAACATTTTTGGTTGCAGGTATTGTAAGAGATACTTAACCTGTAGTATGACAACTGAGAAGTAACAGTGTATCTATAAGGAAGAAGTACTATGAAGAATAAGTGAGATAATTAATGTAAAGCAATTCATAAAGCTCTGCATAATGTCAACTTTTGCTGCTGGTATTATTATTATAATCAGAAATAGTAGTGGTGGTACAAAGGAATCAATACATATTTCATCTTTACTTCTAACAGTGTGTTCTCTAGAAATTCACTTAACTTCCCAGACCTTCATTTCTTATCTAAAATCTTAGTATGTATGTCAGAATGAGTGGTACATAGAATATCTTTTGTTTTTTACCTTCTTGGAGAGTAGGTGAACTTTTTAGAGCAAATAACATGGTTTTTGAAAGCCTGGACTAAGAAGTCTTACAGGTCTCTGTTTTTGCAAACAAAATTTTATTGGAGCTTAGGTACTCATTTATTTATGTATTGTCTGTGGATGCTTTCTAGCTGTATGGGCAGAGCTGTGATAGAGACCATATGCCCTTCCAACCTGTCCTTTAAGAAGATTATGACTTTGTCCCTCTGTTTCTTTGCTTCCTGTGCAGCTGTGGGGGTTTTGGGGTAGACTTTTTTTCTGAAAGATGTAAGCAAAAACTAATAGAGCCTGCTGTTCCTCTCTTTCCTTTTTCTGCTGGGTTGCATTCAGTTGTTTTTAGGTGTGAAGCTTACAGGGATGGTAGACATCTTACCAGTTACAGGGCAATAAGCAAGGGACAAGCAGAGTAGAGAAAAAAGAAGGCAGAATTCTTGACTAACATCATTAAACTGCTGAACTAGCCCTGGATTCCCTGTCTCCAGTGTTGTTTTTATATAAGAAAATAAACTATTTTTTAAGGCTTTTAAAATTGTTTATTGTTGTTACCTGTGACTGAATGCAATCCCAGTGATACAGCCTTTTATTTGTGAAATTTTGAACAAATTGCTTAACTCCTCTAGACCTCAGATTCCCTATCTATTTCTCACTTTCACAATAATGAAAATTAAATTAGATGGTAAATATAACTTTTGCTCACTTTCGTTCACAGAGTAAGAAAATAATTGGATGAATCCATACATAATTCTATATTACATTGAATCTATGTTTAAATGGGTAAATATTTGTCAAATTAAATACCTTTTGCAAAAATCATGTCTTGTTTAGAAATGTTTTGACAGAACTGTATTGCAAACAAAAATACTTCCAGTTTATAAATATTTGTGTTGATCAGATATATGGAAATGAATGTTTTGCACTGGAGTTGGTAAGCTGCAAAATATATTTGCTAAATTTTTTTTTGCCAATATATTCATCCACTTCTTAGAATATTGCCATAGAGAAGCAGTGGCAAATATACTTTAATGCGAGGTTTGTAGTTTTTTACTGAGGGGAAATCAAACCTTTTGAAAAAATACGGAATGACAGCTGGGACAGACAATCTAGTTACTATGAATGCCAAGGCTTTACATTTCTTATCACAACTTTAATATAACTCCTATTGCTAGCTTGTTGAACTTCCATGTGACAATTACCATGAATCCAGAACTAAATGACATGTTATACTTACAAGATATCTCAAGCATCATGTACTATTGATCTTTTTTTTTACTGAGCTGTAATCTTAGTTCTTTGAAGTTCATGTCAAAATTGTATGTTTTCCTTTCTTTTTATCAAAAGATAAAATTATTTATTTGAGGCTTATTATTAATGTTCGATGTTAGCATAGGTATTTCATTTTATAATCATATTGTTGCTCTTCCAAATTTTACATAGTAAATGAAAAAATAAGTTCACTGGATCACATATACTTTTTTCTGGCATTTAGGATAAAGAGAAACCAAATAAATCATGTATCCAGCTGTCTCACTGCTACTGAATTATAAAATCATAATACGACTTTTATAGATTAAATCACCAAGCAAACGTCACACAGTCAATCTTGTTTAGAAAGTATAAAAGCAGTTCTTTTTTAGGATTCTACATTAGTTTTAACCCCATATAACAGTATACTAATATTTTCCCAAGTTGGATATAATCTTTACTAGAAGGTCAAAATAAATTTTACATTAATTTAAAAAGCATGACTATTCTTTAGAGTTCCAAGAAAATTTAATTTAAAATTTGCACTCTGTAACACTTTTAATCATATGTAGTCTCGAAACACTTTAGAAATAAAATACACTTATATTGTAGCCTGGATTTATGGTCTAAAATTCACTGGGCTAATGTTTTCTTTCAAGACACTGTCACCTACCAGAAATATTCAGTGTTTGTCTCCATCAGATGATCTTGTCCTTCAAGGAAAATTATTTGGAAGAAAATTTCTTCAACTTATTAGAGAAAAATACTCATCTCTCACTTTCTTATCATTTGGCAGGAAGCTTACCAATTTCTTTCAGACAATTACACCAGTGTTTCATACCTTAGAATCATCTTTCAGCAGAATAAATTCAAATGTATATCAAAAGCAATTAGAAGTTTCTGAATCTCAGACTTACCAGGGACCAAAAATAACCTCAAATTTTCTTAAGTTTTATGATTATCACAAGTAGAGTATGAATGCCATAGAATGAGAATGTCTTATGTTGTTAACAGAGCAGGCTTGTCTTTAAAGTTCAAGATAAATTGTAGGCTTAATTTTGGACTGGAAACGACAGCTCTCTCTCCCTTCAACTATGGAAATCCACAGGTAATAGTTTTATGGAATAGTCACATGGAATCCAGTTAATTGCACCTTGCTTCAACTAGAGCATTTGGAGAGTATTGTAAATAATTCCAAAAATAAGATACTCTCTTCTCTTTTCAGGAAACTGTACAGAAAAGTAATTGTATTAACAATAAAAAGTAGAGGATAAATATTCTCTAGTGGCATTTTAAAAAAGAAATAAAAAGATTATTATCTTCTGTGATTCATTGTGAACTGATCTTATTGATTTTTCTATTGTGACCTTGGTCTTACAGCACCAACATAAACACAAATCCCTTACTGTTAGATCTCCTTCCAGTGTGCTTAGAATGCATTGAAATCAGAGAAGAGAGAAATCGGGGGCTGGTTAGTACTGTACTTGCTTGAATTAAGAGATAAATCTTTTTTTTTTCTTTTTCTTTCTTTCCACTTTTTACTATATACAACTTATGTTCTACTATATTACAAGCCAGATTGTCTTTAAGAAGTGGATAGTTACAGGAGCTCCTTATCCTGTCACAGTCACCATGACCTTGCTTGTTCTTTCTCATCTTCCTCCCTCCTGCCCTCTTTTGCTTGTTCATTAATATTTATTAAGTTCCTCCAGTGTAGCAGGCACTCAGAATGTAGCTGTGAGCAAGATGGATATGGTTTCTACTTTCATCTAACTTATAATTGAGTTAGGATACAGACATTAAGTAAATAATTACATAAATAATTTTTACTGTAATTATAATTTCTGTTCAGAGAACCAAGATGATTTCCCATTTCCGTTTTTTCTTCTTAAAAAATTCTTTCTGATTCTAAAACTTTTGAGACAATTTAGGATGTATAGGAAAGAATCAAGCAGCTGAACACAGCGTAGAGGAAGCCAGACACCGCCCCCGAACCCCTTGGGCCAACTATACTTCAAGTCCTGTCCCAACTTGAAAAAATATGCCAGATATGCACACCCAGGAGCTGGTGGGATAGAATTTGAGGAGGAAGGATTGTGATTTGACCAGGCCCAATCGGAGGATATTTTCTCTCTATCCCTCTCTACTTACCCACTCCCATATCCCTCTCTCTCCTTCCTTCTCTCTCTCTTATTCTTTCTTATGCATGTATACATGCCCTCTGGCATGGAAAAACAAAAACAAGGAACTTTAGATATCCTATCAATTGATAATAATTGTTGTTACCATTTTGTTTGTATTTATTTCTTTCTCTTTGTATGTGTGTATATGAATATGTTTGTTTATATTTATCAGTTTTTCCAATACCTTTCCATGATTATTAGTGAGAATTTATCATATTATTAAATGTTATTTATGATATTTGCTTTATAATTTTTTTTTAGTTATATAGCATAAATCTTTAGCTGTTCTTCTATTTAGGCACAATTTAGTTTTACCCTCCAATTTTTGTTACTTTAAGCGATATGATTAAAATGTACATTATTACCTACATTTCTTACTAGTAGTGTTATATACAACCTAGAGTTGAAATTATGTATTGGGTCAAATGTTACATATATTTTTGTAATGCTTTATGGAATATTATAAAAGATTTATACTTTTTGATCTATTATGATATACAATATGAAGCACTTTCTGATTTTATAGAATTGCATTACTTTACACATGCAGTGAAGCAGTGTTTATATGTCCTTAGCATTATCAGGCATTTTTAGATTTTAAATATATGTTAATTTGATGGATAAAAGTAGCATCCTGATAGTATAATTTAATATTCCAAATTTTTACCATTAGTGTGTGAGCGTGTCATTTACCAATTTTCTATTGAGATGATAGTTTCTTTTATTAAGTATATGAGCATATTTTTAAAGAACAATTATAAGTGCCATATATTACATTAATGTGATTAAATTATTTTAATAACATAGATATAGATATATGTTATATTACTTCTTTAGGATATTAATAATTTGGTTTTTATACAAATTATTTTGTAGAAAATGATTTTTTTTTGGAGATTTTTTTACTATAGGGTGCATGTGCTCACCAGAAAGACAGAGAGAAACAGAGACAGAAAGTGAGAAATCACCTCCCAGGGAGGATGGCCATGCCGCAATCCCTTCTCCTCCAGGGATCTTGGGCACGCATGCACATGTGCCTGGCATGAGTTTAAGCCGCCGGGCCCAGGACTCGAACCATGGTCGACGACATGGGAGTCCAGTGACATAGTCATTATGTTAACTGCTGGTCCCTAAAAAATGATTTTTTAACCAACTAATATTTATAATGCTACTTTACTCAGAAGACTGTATGCTTATGTAAATACTATATTGTTTTCCTTCATTATCTCTGTTCTTTTATGAACCTCTTTGTTTCTCTTTAACCAATTTTTTGCATGGAAATGCCTTTTTATTTATTATTGCAAATAGTACTGCCTTAAAATTTATTATTACAAAGGACTCCAGTTAATTACTTTTTATTGTCTTACACTGTTACCTCCTAATTATTCAGATCAGTTTCAGAATCACAATGGCCAGTTCAAAAAAATACCTTAAATATTTTAGTTGGAATTATAAGTATAATTCGTGAAAGTTAAACTTGGGGAGAACTGACATCTTTGCATTACTGCATCTTCTCCAGAAATATTTTCTATCTCTCAACTAATTCACACTTTTCTCTGTATCTTTAATGATGCTTACTTAAGTTTGCATGGATGTCGGGACCAGCAGTTAGCGTAATGGCTATGTCGCTGAACTCCCACTTAGTCGACCGCGTTTCGAGTCCCAGACCCGGTGGCTTAAACTCATGCCGGGCGCGTGTGCGTGCATGCCCAAGATCCCGAGGGGAGAATGGAGGAGAAGGGATTGCAGCATGGCCATCCCCATGGGGGGTGATTTCTCACTTTCTTTTTTTTTTTTGGAGAGGTTTTCGCTATAGGGTGTGTGCGCTCGCCAGACGGACAGAGAGAGACATAGAGACAGAAAGCGAGAAATCACCCCCCAGCGGGGATGGTCACGCCGCAATCCCTTCTCCTCCATTCTCCTCTCGGGATCTTGGGCACGCATGCACACGCGCCCGGCGTGAGATTTAAGCCACCGTGTCTGAGACGCGAACCATTTCGACTACATGGGAGTTCAGCGACATAGCCATTACACTAACTGCTGGTTCCCTCACTTTCTATCTCTGTCTCTCTCTGTCTGTCTGGTGAGCACACACGCCCTATAGCAAAAAAAAAAAAAAAAGTTTGCATGGATGTTATGCTTTTTTATATTGCAAGATATATTGCTGTTATTTTTAATGTTTTTATTATCTCTTCTGACTTATCTTGCTCTCTTTGAGACCATCTTCAACTAAGTTGTTTGAAAAGGTGACAGAATGGTCTAATTTCATGTCCCTGGAATATCTTGGAATATTTTACTATATCCTCTAGTTTGGGCACTTGCCTTTAGTTTTTGCCAATCTAATCTCTACTGCTCCCTTATATAGAGTCAAATTGCATTTGAACTGGACAAACACCTAGTTTCTATAAATGTCTCATTGTCTCTTTTCCACACATCTATAACCTGTTCCCTGTCTTTGCCATCAAAGTTCTGCCCATTATACCCTACTCAGCTCCCATGCTAGCTTACTCATTCATTTGTTTGCCTGCATGTCATTACCTTTTTCTCCAGACCTTCAGAACATTTTTTCTATACCTTTCTGAGAAAGGTATGTTTTTATATTTTGCCTTTTATGATTTATGTGTATACCTATCTTGCCCCAAAGTGTGACAGAGTAGAAAGCACATTGAAAAAGGCTCAACTCTGTAACATCATGAAAGTCATCGGATAGCTCTTTTCCTCAGTGTCCTTACTTATATAAGAATATTAAGTATGTCCTGCCCTCCTTTATAAGATTGCATGAAAGCACTTTGAAGTCTAAAAAGTGCAAATTTATGATGATGATAATGATACATTATTTGCCCTAATAGATTATAAGGACAAGGACTGACTTTCATACTCTACAGATTTTGTTTAGCACAATGTTGTCCTTTCATAGATACTGCCAATCTGACTATCAGTGGGTGGCCACTCTTGGTAAATTGGGGATAGCAGCAGACTTTGCAGCATGCATTGAAGGGGGGGCTTCCAGGTAGTCAAATTTGAAATTACAGTTAAATCCTAGGGATCTCTGGTTATCTCTGACACTTACATTGGTCGGGAAAAATGTATGTATATATTGATGAGAATAGTTGCAAAGAGAAGAATCTGAAATTGGGAAAGTACATAATTCAACAGATGTTCTAAAACGTTCCTATGGAAACATCAGTCAGATTTTAGTGTGTCTGGTATCCTTGTGGAACTTTTTGAAGACACCAACTTCTAAGTCACACCCTTTTGAGATTCTAACTCCATGGGTTATACACAGGAATCTAGTTTTACAAGGTACTCCTGATAATTGATATTTTCAGGCAAGTTTGTGAATCATTGCACTAAAAGAACAGGATTCTCAATAGTGGTATATAAGCCATGCTGAAAATAATTTGTTTTATGAAACAAGTTGACAAACATGAACAAATAGCACAAACATATACCCTAGAATAATAGGTATTTTCATGCTCTAGAATTTCTCTGAGTGGGTTCTTGTTGATCCATCAAACTCCTAAATATTTCTAGTATATAAATGTTTCTCTTAGGAAGCAACATAAAGGTGGTTCATTGGGAACTGTACATGTTAAAGACAAACAGTTGTTTTTTTGTTTTTTTGGTTTTTTTGGAGAGGTCTTTGCTATAGGGCGCGTGCGCTTACCAGAGAGAGACATAGAGACAGAAAGCAAGAAATCACCCCCCAGGGGGGATGGTCACGCCGCATTCCCTTCTCCTCCATTCTCCTCTCGGGATCCTGGGCACGCACGCACATGCGCCCCGCGTGAGTTTTAAGCCACCGGGTCCGGGACGTGAACCATGGTCGACTACGTGGGAGTCCAGCGACATAGCCATTATGCTAACTGCTGGTTCCCAAAGACAAACAGTTGTTATGATGTGAACCTTTTCTGTAGTGCTACATAACTCATGCTGTCTTGATTACTAAAAATATTTATCAAAACATGATTATAGAATTCTTATTGCATGATCTTTTTTAGTTGACTCACATAGCAAATTACATGAGTATTTCCCACCCTAGGCTTCTTATGCTTGCATACTTAAAACATTTGTAGAAGAATAGGCAATTGATTCCACTTTGATAATAGAATTTAATTACACTTCTCTACAATTTAAAAAATTATCTCAAACACATGATAATTGTATTATATTAGATAAATACAGAAGAATACAAATAAGCAGAAAAAATTGCCAATGATTTTATTTTCTTTTTTTCCCCCTTCTTTTTTTTTTTTTTTCCCAGAGAGGTTTTCGCTATAGGGCGCATGTGCTCACCAGAAAGACAGAGAGAGACAGAAAGCGAGAAATCACCCCCCAGGGGGGATGGCCACACCGCAATCCCTTCTCCTCCATTCTCCTCTTGGGATTTTTGGCATGCATGCACACACGCCCGGTGTGAGTTTAAGCCACTGGGTCCAGGACTTGAACCGCGGTTGACTACATGGGAGTCCAGCAACATAGCCATTATGCTAACTGCTGGTCCTTCCTCCTTTTTTAATTTTAGGTTTTTGCCATAGGGCATATGTTTACTGTAAAGAGACAGAAAAAGGAAGAAGGAAAGTGAGAAATCATCCCTCACGGGGGATGGCCACGCCAATCTCTTCTCCTCCATTCTCCTTTTGGGATTTTGGGCATGCACGCACAAGCACATGGGCCCAGGATGATTTTTCAAGTCACTGGTACCAGGAATCTACCCGTGGTCAGCCATGTGGTAATCTAGGTCTTTAGCTACCACATCATCTGCTGGCCCACCAATAATTCCATTTTCTATATGCATCTAAAAACATTTTATCACAATTCTCCTCTTTTATATATGTTTTTCATTATTGATATCCTACTTCATAAATTGTTCTGTAAACATTTTAAAATTAAGATGATATCATGGGGGCCAGTAGGTGAAATGGTGGTTAAGCCACTAGACTCATACATGGCTGGCTGTGGTTCAAGTACTAGACTTGGACTCTTTCTCTTTCACTTTCTATTTTTCTCTCTCTCTTTCTCTGGTGAGTTCATATGCCCTATAGCAAATTAAAAAAATATAATAATAAGTAAAATTAAAATGTTTTTTTTTGTTTGTAGTGATTTTTTGTCTTAGGGTGCCTGTGCTCACTAGAGAGAGGTAAAGATAGAGACAGAGGAAAAGCAAGAAATATCCCCCCCCCCCAAGGAGGGATGACTATGCCACAATCCCTCTTGTTCATTCTCCTCATGGGATCTTGGGCACACACCCACATGTGCCTGGCATAGGTTTTTAAGCCACCAGGTCTGGGACTTGAATTGCAGTCAGCCATGTGGGAGTCTAGTGACCTAACCACTACACTATCAGCTGGCCCCTCACTGTTTTTTTAAATAAAAGGTGCTATCATAGATATTTCCATTTATCAAAAACTTTGTAACAATTCATTTTAATGATTGGTATAATAGTTTGTTACATTGGAAGTACTATCCTTCATTCAATGTGAATATCCTTAGAAAAGCAGAACTATAAAACATGGATAGCTGCATTACCACTACAGTATACTAAGTATTTTAATTAAACATATTTAGTTAAATGAGATATTCATATCATGTGTACATGTTCCTTATAACATGTTCCTTATAACATGTATTTTTTAATCTAGGTAATAGAAATTTCTGAAAGTAAAGAGATTACAGGAGGCAGTAGACAATGTGTGCAGTAGTTGACACAGAGAAAAACCAGCATTAACATTCAAAAGACACTACTGAAACTATTCTTTCTTATTTTCACAATGATAGCCTAATTATCAAAGCTAATGGACAATTTACACTTTTCAAAATATTTTGTCTTTTGCAGTATTTGGAACTGTTAATGACCTTCAACTTTCAAACACATGCTCATGTTTGCCTTCCTCAATACTGTTCTTTCCTGCTTCTTCCTTTGTTTCTCCCACTCTCTTCTACAAGTTCTGTTTTTCCTTCTTGTCCCTAAAGTGTTAGTGTACCTGTGTATTCGGTAAATGGCTGTTTTTTTCTTTTCACTCTAAACTATCTCCTGGATGATTTTTTTCCAAACTTCATGTCTTTAATTCTCTCCTAGGGATGAGTCCTACCAGTTTATATCCTATCACCTCTCCCTCCCTTGGGACTTCCATTTAGCTTCTAACATTTGCAGTAGTCTTGGTTCAGATCCAAACTCCTCTACATCACCATGATTATCCTTCAGTTCTTGGTTCTTTCTGATTATACAATGTCTGCTTTTTCATATTGCAACTTGCCGAGTTTGCTGTGGCCTGCCTCCTAAGGTGCATGTTGCACATATGGAGAGCAGTGACAGTGAATGGTTGGTGATTGGACCAAATGACTGACTGGATCACTGACTGATACTGATGAAAAATCCTTCCTCACAAATTCCTACATATCCCTCATTATCTTGACCCAGCATTTGGTGCTGATATTCTATAATATATAACCTAACTTTTTTCTCATGAGCATGCTTTTCTTTTTTTGTCAGCATCTATATTTAAAGTCACTTCAAAAGCAATGATAATTCTGCCTTATGTACCTATTTGTCTAAATCTAAGGGTTTTTTTTCTTTCATTCATAATAGAGTGCATGTGGTCACTTAAGGGAGGCATGGAAGGAGAAAGGTAGAGCACTTTCCACAGGGTTTGGTTATGCTATGATCCCCTTTGTCCAGTTCTAGAATCCATTGTATTTTGGGCATTCACACACATGCCTGGTATGTTTCAGGCCAACTGGGCCATGGATTCAAATTGCAGTTACCAAGCAGAATCCAACTTGTCCTGAGATGGCCCTACTGTCTGTATTTGTAATGTTTGTTGGTGCTAACTTCTTTTTATTTTTTAATTCTTGATAATTTTTACTTGTATATCATTTATTAAATAATTCTTTCTATACCACCATCCACTCATGATAAAGTGCATGTGTTTATATACTGAGAGGGAGAGAAACAGATACACACCTTCCATGGGGTCTGGTTTAGTCTGCATTCCCCTTCGTCCAGTTGGTGCTTACTTCTAAAATAATGTTAAAAAATTAAAAATGGGGACCAGTAGTTGGCATAATGGCTATGTCACTGGACTCCCATGTAAGTCGACTGCAGTTTGAGTCCCAGACCCAGCGGCTTAAACTCACACCGGGCACATGTGCGTGCGTACCCAAGATCCCAAGAGGAGAATGAAGGAGAAGGGATTGTGGTGTGGCCATCCCCCTGAGAAGTGATTTCTCACTTTCTGTCTCTCTGTCTCTCTCTGTCTTTCTGGTGAGTGCACACGCCCTATAGCAAAAAAACCTCTCCAAAAAAAAAAATATATGAAAAAATGGTATACTTTTTATTTGTTTATTTATGCTTTAATTTTTGTATTAAATAGTAAATTTAATTTAGGAGCCAAATTACAATTATAATAAATGGATTTACTGTAAAGGAGGAACATTTCATTGTTTCTAAAACTGTAAAGTGTCCAGCAACTAGTAGCTAGGAGACCACTGATACTTATCATCACAATTCCTTAAAAATAATTTGTAAGTAACATGGTATATGTATTAAGTTCATTTTGTTTATAGAATAGTAGTGCTGAGCAGAGCTTTTACTTCTTAGCAAAGGTTTTACTTTAGAAATTCTTTGAAGACCTTGAGCCCTCTCTCCCCCTCTCTGGCACTTTTCCCTTGACTGTGGAGCAGCATCATGTTGGCACCAGTGGCTGATGAAACCTCAGAAAAAGAGCAATAAGAAGCAATTGAACATATCAATGAGTACAAAATGAAACAGATGAACTTAATGAACAAGCCAGTGAGGAGATTTTGGAAGTAGAACAGAAATATAAAAAGCTTCACCAACCATTTTTTCAGAAGAGGTCAGAATTGATCACCAAAATCCCATAGTTTTGGGTAACCACTCTTGTTAACCATCCACAAGTGTCTTGGGACCAGCAGTTGGTATAATGGCTATGTCACTGGACTCCCATGTAGTCTACTGTGGTTCGAGTCCCAGACCTGGCAGTTTAAAATTACGCTGGGTGCGTGTGCTTGCGTGCCCAAGATCCCAAGAGGAGAATGGAGGAGAAGGGATTGCAGCATGGCCATCCTCCCTTGGGGGTAATTTCTCGCTTTCTGTCTTTCGCGAGCACACGTGCCCTAAAGCAAAAACCTCTCCAAAAAAAAGAAAAATCCACAAATGTCTGCACTGCTTGGGGAGGAGGACAAAAGGGCACTGCGTTCTTTGACCAAAGTAGAAGTGACAGAATTTGAAGATACCATCAGGTTACAGAATAGATTTTTATTTTGACAAAATTTTTACTTTGAAATAAAGTTCTCTCCAAAGAATTTCATATGAATGAAAGTGGGGATCCATCATCTAAGTTCACTGAAATCAAATGGAAATATGGAAAAGAAGTAACAAAACACTCAAGTCAAACACAGAATAAAGCCAGCAGGAAGAAACAGCATGAGGAACCAGAGAGCTTTTTTACTTGGTTCACTGACCATTCCGATGCAGGTGCAGACGAGTTAGGGGAGGCCGTCAAAGATGATAGTTGGCCAAATCTGTTACAGTACTACCTGGTTCCCTAAATGGATGATGAAGAAGGGGAAGTAGAAGAAGAAGATAAAGAAGAAGAAGAAGAGGGATTGGAAGATATTGATGAAGAAGGGGATGAGGATGAAGGTGAATATGAACGGGAGGAAGGAGAGGAGGAGGAAGTAGAATGATCAAACGCTGTTGGATTCCAATCCTCCTTTTAAAAATTTTTCTCCAGGAGCAAGTTACAGTCTTTTATTTTTTTCTTTTTCCCTCATGTTATGCTCAGTCACCCTGTTGTCTTTTCTCTATACCATGGTCCTCAGCTTATTTTAGGGGGAAAAACCTTGAGCAGAATACAATGGGAAAAGAATCTCTACTCTTTTCTGTTTCATACTCATTTTTATCCCTTCCTGTCTCAACAAAAACTGTTTGGAATCAACACCACTATGCTCTGTGAGAAAAAGAAAAACCTACTTCCTTTGTTCTGCTAGAAGCTGGAGAGTGCTAGGTCCCTGCATAGTAGTGCATAGAATTCTAGCTTTTTTTCTCCTTTCTTTGTAATTGGGCTCAGAAATTACACCGTGTTTCTATGTGAATATGAACAGTTAGCATTTACGAACATATATCTGTTTACTTTCTTGTTTAAAAAAAGAAAAAAAAAACTTTAAAAAATAGGGTTATCAAAGGTTAGCAAAGGGTGGGTTTGAGATGTTTGGGTGGGTTAAGTGGATATTTTGATAACATGGCTTCTCATTTGGTATGTTTAATTGTGATGTTTAACTGATATCTTTGCAGTTTAAGATGATACTTTTAAAAAATAAAATTCTCTCCTAATGATGACTTGAGCCCTGCCACTCGATGGGAGAATCAGCAGAACCTGTAGGATCTTATGTGGAATTGACATTTTTATTGTAATTTTGTTCCTGTTTATTTTTAAATCATTTTGTTTCACTGGAAAGAAAAGATGGTAAATTTTAAACGTTAAAAGTATATCAATTGTTTGCTACAATAAAACTAAATGTGTACACAAAGAATTTGATGCTTTTTTTCTCAGAATAGATAGGCCTAATATGACTTTCCAAGTTTAATTTGTATAAATCACTTCATTGTCAAACTCTGTCACCCAAACTTTGTTATTTTTGATACACATTTTGCAGGATGACTTCTCAGGACTGTGTAGACAGAGTAAGGGATTTGAATCAATGTGTTTATGTCCCACAACTGGGAAACGGTACAAATTCCTGTTGATTTATCAATATTATCATGGGGATACAAGATTGCTCAAAATTCAGTTCTGAATATTTAATATTTTTATCTCAAATTGGCAATTTTTTAAATAAGCTTTTGTGCCAATGACTAGCACTGGACAAATTGGTGCTCTACTGTCAAGGTACACATGGGACAGTCGCTGGCATGTCTTCTTTGGCACCCTAAAGTGCCAAGACGAGCTTTTGTAGTAAAAAGTCAGTTTTTGAAGTTAGGAATACCTTTTTTGATCCCTGAGTCCCTGTTTTCTAGCATAAAGCTCCCAAACATGACTGACTGTGAACCTGGGTGGGATGATGAGCTCTGCTCAGTGCCACTGTACAGAGAAGCTACCTAATGAATGAGCTTTTTAATGATGTACAGTATAGTAGTGGAAAATGTCACTTTTTCAGAGGTGAATTAATGGGCAGCTTGGTCATATTCAAAGTTTTTGATGTATAGAGCTTTATAAACAGAACTATTTCATCAATGGTCAAAGTGTAACGAAACCCTGTCTAGATGGACAGTATGTAATTTCTGTACAGGTCTCTGTTTACTCTGTTTAGTAAATACATCATTTTATACCAGACAGGAATCTTGCTCCAGTAAAGGAACATAAAGACAAAGAAAGAAAGAAAGAAAGAAAGAAAGAAAGAAAGAAAGAAAGAAAGAAAGAAAGAAAGAAAAGAAAGGAAGGAAGGAAGGAAGGAAGGAAGGAAGGAAGGAAGGAAGGAATCCCTTGAAGACCTTGTAAGGGGTATACTCTTGTGGTTCTTAAATATAAACATTAGAATGTGAAAATTTTTTTTTATTTTCTATATTTTTCATCTCTAGTTGTCTTTGGCCAATTCTTATAATAAAAATAGATAGTGAATGACAGAAATGTCAAGCATCCCTTGCTAGATTTTTCTCTCTTACCTTTGAAAAATAACAACAGTAATTCTGTGCAGTACTGTGCTTTTTTAAATTGCTTGTCTGCTAATTATAAGAAAAGCCAAGATATTGAAATTTGTGTAGTGCTAATTACTCATCCCATTCTCTTCCACTGTAATTTACAGTGTGTCTTTAGAATGTCAGTTGCTGATTTGGAGCTTCTGCCTCTGCTTTTATCTCACCAATTAGGTCTTCAGCTAATGCAAGTGAGTGTGTTTAGTTAACAGTATGGAGAACCTCTCCAGCTCTGCTTCATTAAAACTTGATGTGAGACCTTAAAAAAAAAGGTTTCCTGTGTTTTCCTACTAAGGACATATATAATAATATTAACATATTCTAATCCTCTCTTTACTGCAATTATTGGGTCATTGGGAAAAGTCATGATTCATTTTTGCATAGAAAAATATGTCATGACTTTCCCTAAGACCTAATATTATTGCCTCATTGTCTTCTCAGTCTTTGCTCCATAAAATTATTTGACTATCTCCATCATCTGCATTTTTCCCCTAAACAAAATATGTAAGAGATTCTTGGTTTTACTTCTGCACTTGGTATACAGTTTATAATTTATTAATTTATTTTCCCCACTACATTCCAATAGTAGGTTTTGCTGTTCTTATTGTTTCTCTAACATTTCTATAAGGTAATGATCCTTGAATCTTATTTTGCTGATCATCAATCTATGGAAGAAAAAGACTGTTAAAAGAGCCTTCTCAACTCATTCCAGAAAAATGGAGTAGATGTAGTTTTCTCTTTTTGTTCTAAATGCAGCTAAAAATTCTGAACATAATGTATAATAAAAGTATAAGAAGATTTAGGAAGGTGGAGAGAAGGCAGATTGACCAGGGACCTTTGGACTAAATGAGAAACACAGTTGTGGGACCCCTGAGAGATTTCTGTTTGTCTCATATATTTTACATTGGATGCCACAAAGCTGACTAGCTGTGTGGTAGTAGGTACAGACAAAAACAAACAAACCCTAATTCTGCCTTTTCTTTCAAAGGACTGGAAAAAGAATAGCCTAGCATGACAGAAAACTTTTAGATAATAATTATTCTACCCCAACCATGTACAACAGATAGAAATGTAGTCACATTCACAAAACCTACCAGCAAAGGACAAGTAAGAACCTTAGCCCTCCAACCTTGCCAGACTATCGGAAAGGTAGGAAAGAAGAATGTGTGTAGATCCTAGACTTCTGCCTTCTCTGAATGTTAATGAACTACCTCTCATGCTATCAGGAGAGATCACATACAGAACCTGACCTTCCACTATATTTGGTACTATCAATGTGCGCCTTGGCCTTTCCACTGGAGTGATTTGCCCTTCTCCATGGGATGATGAAAGAGGAGGCCTAGAACAGAGTTAGGACTTCCACTTTTGCCCAGTAGTTTACAAGGCCCCCATTTCTCACAGTGGCAGGGGAGGCTATGTAAGGAGTATTAATGGAACCCTCTCCACCTCTGTTTTAGTTCAGGATGCCATAACAAAATACCACAGATTAGATGGTTTACATAACAGACATTTGGAGGCCGAGAAATCCAGCATCAAGACGTCAGCCAGTTCGGTTTAGTCTATAACAACCTCCCACTCAGGGTGATATCACCAGAGCTCTAGCAGAGAGTCTGAGTTCTCACCCAATCCAGACTGTCAAGTAGTCCTTTTCCCACTTCCAGGTGTCAATATAGTCTGAGTAGGAATCCTAGACTTCCATCTCCATCTGGCAGTGGTAAGAGACAGCACTCCTCTTCCCCTACTAGATCAAGTGTTGGAGAGGCTTGATTTTAAAATAGAAGATTTAAAGTAGCCCATAGAATCACCTAACACCTAAAATGTCCAGGTTTCAGTTGAAAATCATTAGTCATAACAAGAACCAACAATATCTCAATTTTAATGAATAAAGACAAATTGATATACACCAACACCAAGATGCTAGAAATATCAGACCAGTATTTTAAAGCAATAGTCATAAAATTGGAATCAATGAGGAATTACAAACATGCTAAGAATAAATGGGATAAATAGAACACCTTGTCAAAGAAATAGAGTGTCTTGGCAGAGAAATAGAAGAAATGGGGTACTAAACACAAATTTTAGAACTAAAAATTATAAAAATCTCCCATGGGTAAGCACATGACCACTTCAGATCACCGCTTCTCATCTCTAGATGCTAGTCCTAACTTCTGCCCTTCTTTCCCACACAGCTTGTTCTGAAATCAGACAAGTTATTAATGTTGTTGAAATTGGTATGTAAATCCTGAAACAGTGGTCAAAGATGAAATATTGCTGATTTCCTGACATTAACCTGCTGTTAAAAGAATTAGAAGTTCAGGACTGACTGACCCTACACGGATAGATATCAATTGTTTTAATCAGCATAATTTTGTTTTGGATTTATATGGGACTTAATTGACTCTTCTATGTGTATACTACCTAAAATATATTTGAAATCCCCTTCCTTTAAACATTTTTGTATTAAAAATAATACAAAACTTGAATTTTGCATAAAAAATAAAGTAGTAAAGCATTTTAAGAATAAAAAATAAGTAAATAAAAGTACATGAAAATCTCAATGAATAGACCCAACAGCAGAATGGAAAAGATAGGGAAAATAATCCCTGAACTTGAAGATAGAACAATATAAATTTCATAACAATGGGCATTTAATCTGAGCAACCAACTTAATCGGAACAACAGAGAAAGCAGACTGAAAAATTAAAACACATCTCCAGAGTCTCAAAGACTTCTGGGCCTACAAGAAAAAATGTTAATTTTTTTTAACTTTATATAAAAAAGAATCTGTATAAAAAGAATCCCAGAAAGAGAGAATAAAGAGTATGGTCATAAAAGAAATAATTTCTAAGAAATAATACTTGAAGTTTTCTGAAATTTGTCATTTTGAACATAAGCTTACAATTCAAGAAGTTGAGTGAACCCCAAGTTCAAGGAAATGCACAGAAAGATACTTAATATTCAAACTTCTAAAGACAGGAAACAACCCTAAAAAGCACCAGAGAGAAATAGCACCTTAACCTGTAGGGGAAAACAAAACAAAACAAAATACAATCCAGATGGCCATCTGATTCCTTATCAGAAACTCTGGAGGCCACAAGAAGGTAGCAGAGTATTTTTCAAGTACTAAAACATAAAAACTGCTAATTTTATATTTGGTGAAACCCTTCCTTTAGGAACGAAGAAGAAATTAAGACATTCTCAGTTGAAGAAAAACTAAGAGAATGTGTTTCTATTATGCCTACCCTTAGGGAATACCTGAAAGAAGCACTCCAAAAACAAGTGAACATTGTCTTCTGAAGTTAGTAAAAAGAAGGAACAGCAAAAGGATCAAAATGCAGATAAATAAAATAGACTTCTTGTGAGTTTTCTAAATAGTGTTTGATGGTTGAAGTATAAAGGATAACTTGTCAAATGTAAACAAACTACATTATGTAGCTCACAATAATGTAGAGGAAATATTTATGAAATTTATACATGGGGCAGGTTAAGAGACTTAAAGGGAGGTAAGGTTTCTGGTAAACTATTGACACTACCATGCCACAAGTTATGTAGATATAATACCTAGAGCATCCAATAAAAAGCTATTCAAAGGGATAAACACAAAAACACTGTAGATAAATCAAAATAGAATTCCCCCAGAATCTTCAAGTAATATTCAGAAAAGCAGAAAAATAAATCAGAGAAACAACAAAACAGAAAACAAAGAGCGAACAACAACAAAATGATAGGCTTTAGCCATAAAATATCAATAATTTCAGTAAGCGTAAATTATTAAATACACCAATTAAAAGACATATTGGTAGATTAGATAAATCACTAACTAACTGTAGTCATGTACTGTACAACCAGGTTTTAGTCAACTATGGATTGCATGTACAGCAATGGTCCCAAGAGATTTTATTTTAGCAGGCTATAAGTTATAGCTTAAATATATAGTAGAACACACTATCTAGGTTTTGTAAGTACATTATATGATTTTCATATAATGAAGAAATCATCTAATGATACATTTCTGAGAATGTATCTTTTTTTATTAAGCAATACACAGTGCTATATATAAGAAACCCACTTCAGAAAAAAATGATATACATTAAAATTAGAGGATGTGAAAGGTACGTCATGAAACAAAAGAATTAAGGATTGGTTACTAATATCAGATGATTTTAGAGCAAAGAAAATTAATAGAGACAAAAAATGTAATGAAAAGTGGTCAACCTACCAGGAAGACACTACAATTCTAAATATGTATAATTTATTCTAGATAGCAAAGCTACAAAATATGTCAAGTAAAAACAGAATTGAAAGAGAAATATACAAATCAAAATTATAATTGGAAAGTTTAACACCCCTCTTTCTATATTTGGTAGAATAACTGGACAGGAAATCAGCAAAGATTTGGAGAACTCAGCCACACCATGAACCAACAGGATGTAACTGACATTTATAGGGCATTTCACCCAACAATGACAACCATACATTCTTTCAGCACTCATCGAACACATATCAAAAGAGATCTTACCATGGGCCATTAACAACTCATTACCAAATGTAAAGGAATTGAAATCATATGAAGTATGTTCACTGATCACAATGGTATCAAATTAGGCATTAATAACAGATAACAAGAAAATGTCAACTGTCGCGCAACTGATGACTCTGGAGACGGTCTTCTCTTCAGCACTTTATTTCCCCAGGCTATGTTACAGAAGTTCTTCCTCCTTTCCCTTTCCCCGGGGCCTTATAAAGGGCCCCTAGCCAATCAGATCATTGTCCATGTGCACGGAAGCCAGTCCTCGAAAGAGGATTGGTTGCATGCGGTGTTCCCGTGCTCTCCACGCTCCCCACTGCCCTACTTCCTTAAAGTTGTTTACTGCTTTGAGCGCCAGCACTTTATTTCCCCAGGTTCTGAATACAGGAGCTCTCCCCCCTTTCCCTTTCCCCGGGGCCTTATAAAGGGCCCCTAGCCAATCAGATCATTGTCCAAGTGCACGGAAGCCAGTCCTCGAAAGAGGATTGGTTGCATGCGGTGTTCCCGTGCTCTCCACGCTCCCCACTGCCCTACTTCCTTAAAGTTGTTTACTGCTTTGAGCGCTCAGTGGGCTTCCATTGAGCGCCATTTTGAAATAGGCGCTGAGGGCGATGGGCGGGGGTGCTCCACAGTTCCCCACTTTTTTGTCTTTAAAGCAGGAGAGGGTAGAGGACACAGCCCCCAGATATTGTTAAGACCATGTAAGGCAATTTGCTCCATGTTCTGGGACATTGAGCCGACTACCCACCTGTCTGGCACCGATTTGTTGGGGATGGGAAATAGCGGTGTCGACCCATATGCAGCTGGTCATACCCTCCTCAGGGCTACCCTTTCA
>NW_006159565.1:482623-484171 GCF_000334495.1 Tupaia belangeri chinensis
GCCAAAGGGCGAAAAGAGGAAGAAAAGAAAGAGAAAAAACACCAAAGAAGAAGGAGAAAGAATACCTGCCTCTATACCGAGGTCTTATAACTTTACCTGCCTCTATCCCGAGGTCTTTTAACTTTACCTGCCTCTATCCCGAGGTCTTTTAACTTTACCTGCCTCTATCCCGAGGTCTTTTAACTTTACCTGCCTCTATCCCGAGGTCTTTTAACTTTACCTGCCTCTATCCCGAGGTCTTTTAACTTTACCTGCCTCTATCCCGAGGTCTTTTAACTTTACCTGCCTCTATCCCGAGGTCTTTTAACTTTACCTGCCTCTATCCCGAGGTCTTTTAACTTTACCTGCCTCTATCCCGAGGTCTTTTAACTTTACCTGCCTCTATCCCGAGGTCTTTTAACTTTACCTGCCTCTATCCCGAGGTCTTTTAACTTTACCTGCCTCTATACCGAGGTCTTATGAATAACCCTGCCTCTATACCGAGGTCTTAAATTATGAACGGTGTCTCTTACCTTCTGAGACTTTACCAGCCGGCTGCCCTGGAGTGCTAGAGTTCTGGCCACTCTCGATGCAAGGAGGCTCCCCGTACGGGCCACCACTTGTCGCGCAACTGACAACTCTGGAGACGGTCTTCTCTTCAGCACTTTATTTCCCCAGGCTATGTTACAGAAGTTCTTCCTCCTTTCCCTTTCCCCGGGGCCTTATAAAGGTAGCCAATCAGATCATTGTCCACGTGCACGGAAGCCAGTCCTTGAAAGAGGATTGGTTGCATGTGGTGTTCCCGTGCTCTCCACGCTCCCCACTGCCCTACTTCCTTAAAGTTGTTTACTGCTTTGAGCACTCAGCGGGCTTCCGTTGAGCGCCATTTTGAAATAGGCGCTGAGGGCGATGGGTGGGGGCGCTCCACAGTCAACAGTCAGAAACAATTCATTTCTGAATAATCCATGGGTTGAAGAAGTCTTAAATTTATTTTTTTTTTTTTTTAAGAGAGATTTTTGCATGCACCCTTACCTTACCAGAGAGACAGAGAGACGGAAAGCGAGAAATCACCCCAGAGAGGGCATGGCCATGCTGCAATCTCTTCTCCATTCTCCTCTTGGGATCTTGGGTGTACGTGCGAACCTGAAGTGAGTTTTAAGCCACTGGATCCAGGACTCAAGCCTTAGTAGACTACGTGGGAGTGTGGCCATGTAACCATTATGCCACCTGCTGGCCCCAAAATTTTAAAATTTTTAATGAAAGACACAGAGAAGATATTCAATGCCACTACCTATTCAGGAAATGCAAATTAAAAGATAAAATAAATAAAAAATAAAATAAAAACCAAAAAAATGAGGCCAAGCCTCTATGACACAGTCACTCTGAATTGTAGTACTGAAAGCTATGGTTTAAATACCTGGCCTGGTCAATATGAAACAAGCCTCGGGAATCAGCAGTTAGCGTAATGGCTATGTCGCTGGACTCCCACGTAGTCGACTGCGGTTTGCGTCCTGGCCCGGTGGCTTAGAACTCAAGCCGGGTGCGTGCGCATGCATGCCCAAGATCCTG
>NW_006159565.1:484280-497913 GCF_000334495.1 Tupaia belangeri chinensis
AGGAAAACCTCCAAAAAAAAAAAAAAAAAAAAGATGATTTAAAAAAAAAGAAAAAACCTCATACACATGTACCCAGAATTTGGGAAAGCTGAAGGACTGGAGGAAAGGAATGGTGGCATGACCAGACATTATGGACAATGCCCCTTTCCCACCTCTTTCTCTCTCTTACACACACATTTGTACACACACACACTCTCTCTCTCTCTCTCTCTCACACACACACACATTTAACATCCCCACCAATTATGTACGAAAGATCCAATTTCTTCAGATCCTCACTGGCATTTTGTATTGTCACTACTTATGTTAGCTGTTTTATAGAGGAGAATGGAGGAGAAAGGATTGTGGCATGGCCATCCCCCTTGGGGGGTGATTTCTCGCTTTCTATTTCTCTGTCTCTCTCTGTCTTTCTGGCGAGTGCATGTACCCTCTAACAAAAACCTCTCAAAAAAAAATAAATAAAAGCCTATCTTAAAAAGTTACATGCTGTGTGATTATGTAACATTCTCAAAATGACACAATTACATACTTGTTAACTAAGAATTAAGAACTTATTAGTTGGTACAAGGGTGAGAATAGTGAGGGGATAGGTAGCATGAAGGAGATGTTTATGGTGATGGAATAGTTCTATGTCTTGGTTGTGGTGGTAGTTAAGTCAGCTACACATGTAATAAAGTAACACAGACTTATACTTACAAATTGTACTAATGTCAGTTTCCTGATGATTGTACTGTATTTCCTTAAAATGTATTCATAAGATAATCTAGATGAAGTGTATGTGACTTTTCGTTGTACAGTTTTTTCAACTTCTTGTAGATCTATAATTTTTCAAAACAAAATATTCAAATTTGTCCTAAAGTCATCGAAGCAAAAATCATGATAAAACATTCTGCTTTCCTTAACAATTGCCCAACGCAAAAAAAAAAAAAATGGTTTTGTATATGGGATGAAACAATATAAATTCAAAACTTACAGATAAGGGTTAGCTCTATCGCTCATCTCTTTAAAAAGTTTATATGAATATCCAGTCAAAACCAACAAGAGTCTCTCCCTTGAAACGTTATTTCTATGGCTTTACAAGAAGACCACAGGACTGCACAATGTCTTGGAATGTCCTCAGAAGGCTCTGTCAGTGATCAGGTAACAGAGTAAAAACCCAAGTCCTTTCTTTCAAATGGAAGAGGGAAGATAGAAGGACAGAGAAGCTATTCAAACTTCTGTAGTCTTTCCTTGTGGCTTGTGTTCTCCTCCTCCTCTGCCTCCAAATTAAAGGGTCTTTTGCATAATATTAAGTTGTCAGGAAAGTCATGATGTATTTTTCTGTCTTTTTATGCAAAAATAAATCATGACTTTTCCAATGACCCAAAAATAGGGAGAAAAATGTGGATATCAGAGATTGTATGGGAGGGAAGTAGTTTGTGATTAGTGGGTTGGAGTGGCTCAGGATAAAAGCATTTAACAGATACAAGAATGTAAGGTTCTTTACTGAAAATGGTATATATATGGTTATATCTTTGATTTGATTATCATACACTGCATATATGCTTTGAAAAATCATATTGGACACAATAAAGATGTACAACAATTAAATGTAAATGAGAAGTTTTAAAATAAATTTAGGTTAAAAAAGGAGTATTCTCAGGTGTCCTTCACAATATTCATCATTGCCTTTCCAAGAGGTTTGGGTTTTTGGTTGTGTTGTTGTTTATTATATTATAGTTTTGTGTTTGTTTAAATCAATAAAAAAAAAGTTTTCCTATTTTTAAAGTAAAGATTTTGTCTGGAAATTGGGCTTTTGAAAAGTTTTTCTTTACTACTTTGCAGAATAAACTACACTTCCAATATCAGGAGAATTTGGCTCAACATGATTTATATGGTTAGAAACTATAGGCTCTCTCGTCTTGATATTTGTCACTAAGGACCGCAGTGGTCTTATATTCCAGCTTTAGGACAGACCCATAGTGAGCTCAAGGAAGCAAGCATGTGCCAGATACTCCAAGACTTAAATGTTCTCTGTATTTGTATGTTTTTATCATTTGATAAATTATTTTTAATTAGTTGATATATTTTTTACTATAGAGGAAAATAACAGGTTTTATTAAAACTCTTTGTATATTTTTTATTAAACCTTTGATGTTGTTTACAGTACCTTTTATGTTTTAGATCCCTTTAAAACAGACAATTGATTCTTTTCTCATTTTTCAGTGACAGATCTTGTGGTACTTATAACCAGTAACATGCAGCAATTAATTTTTCTGTGGCCTCATATGTATGCATTTTGTTTTCCCACCTGGATTTCTTATTAAGGAGAGGTCATGTGACATTTCTCTGTATCCTTCAGAATGATTAGTTTGATGTGAGATCCTAACAAACATAACATTTTATAACCTAATAACTTGTTGAATGTTTTTTCCCCCATTGTCCCATGCTTTTTTTTTAAAAAAAAAAAGATTATTTAGTTTTATTAATTCATTGATTTATTTGAACTTGACAAAAAAGATACGGAGAGAGAGAGGGAGGGAGAGAAAGTCAGAAAGCAAGTCAACAGGTCCGGGACTCAAACCATGGTTGGCCACGTGGGAGTGTCCAGCGTGGATACCACCATACCACCTGCCGGCCCTGTTCCATGCACTTTTAATAAGATCAGAAAAGGAGCAGTTACCCAAATCTGATCTTTTTTTAAAAATTAAAGTTCTCATGCTGAAATTATTTATATTAGAGATCTAGTTGGAAACATTTAGTTTCAATATAAGAACAAGCCATCTAGGGAGAATCTTTCTCTTCTGTTTTAGTGCTTTTCTTAGTTAAACAGTCTTTATGGACTTACTGTTTTCTCTCTTATCCTAAAACAGAAAAGTAAAATCCAAGACAAAGATTGTGAAAGTGCTTATACGCCCTTGTAAATTAACCTTGTAGTTAATTTAACCACAGCTGTGTTATCACTTGAACTAAAGGGAATCCCAGGTGATTGAGAAAGCAACAGAGAGGCTAATGGGTCAACAAGTTTGGCAGCCAGCCTCCATTGACATTTTAGAAAGTTTCCTAGGAATGTTTGCTTGGCATTTGATTACTTCTGTTTTCAAATTACCTTGTACTCACATATAGTATATCGAATGCAGCATCATTAATAAGTACCTGGCCAATATCTTTATTACTGTGGCATCATATAGTAATATAATAAATATCTTTCTCTAAACTATAAAGTGTATTTTTCTAAAATGTGGAAGTTGTATTTTTTACATTTAGATCAATTTCAAACTTTAAATTTTATTTCCAGTAAACTCTCAGAAGGTCTTTTGTAAATTAATAAGGTATAATTTGTAACAATTTATATTATACTTCAGAAAGTAAAATAGCTTTATGTTAAAAAGTTTAAATTCTGTCATTTAAGAAAGTTGATAGGTACACTTATCACAGGAAATAGTATGATTTGATTTTTTTTATGACAAAAAATATTTCTAGATCTTTTTGCGGATTTCCATCTTAAAGTGAGCACATTTTCCATTTATTTTGGAAACTGTACTATCCATCATCTTTGCTGGATTCATTTATTGTCTCATTAAGTATTTATTTAGTACTAGGTTTATACTTTAGGGATACATCAGAGAGTAGAAAAATAAGGTCTCTGACCTCATGCAGTTTATGTGGAAGAGATAGGCAGTTAACAAGTAGATAAATGAATAAACAAGATGACTATAGATAGCTTTAAATTATATGAAAGAAATACTGATTTAGGAGGTAGGTAGGTTACTCTTGTGAGTGGTCAAGGAAGTTACTCTAAGGAGACATTGCACTAATTTCCTGTAATATAAGAACAATCCATTTATGCTGAGGTTACAGAATTTCAGTCCACGGAGATGACAAACTCAAAGACCCCAAAATAGGAAAGGTTGTTTATTCAAGAAACAAACAAACAAACAAAAAGGAAGTGTGATTGGAGTATAATCTACTAGGGGTAGGAGCCAAAGAAACAAGAATGCAGAATAAGTAGGGCCCAGATCCTCTATAGTCCTGAAGACCATATCATGGGGTCTTCAAGAAAGTTCATGGAAAATATGTAGTATGAAAATCTATGCGTGGATTTCAATTTTTTGTACCAAAATATATTTGTACTTTAATTTCATTTCTCCATGACCTTTTTGAAGTCTCCTTTTATGATATTTGAATTTTATTCTGAGTACAACAGGAAAACTTTGAATGCTTTAACAGATTATGCTGTGATTTTATTTGCATTTGGCTGCTGTACTTAAGCCGAGAGACCAGGGGAGCCCTGCCATGGTGAACCTGCTAGGAAACGATCTCGGGTTATTGTCCTCGTGTGGTACTTTGTCTCTACAGCTCAGGTCCCTCATTTGTAAATGTGATTAATGATAGCACGTACATAATAGGATTCCTTTAAGGGCTCTTTAAGGAAACATATGTGTAAGGGTTAACACAGCGTTTGTAACAAAGCAGATGATCAGTAATATCATAATAATATTATAACTCGTTTCATAAAAATGAATAGGACATTTCACAGGCTTCATGAAGCACTCAACAGTAGGCATGTAATAGGTATGTATTTTACCGAAATTACCTTGTTAGGAATACAAGTATATACAGGGTACAACTGGATGTAAAGAAGTGCATTTTAGGGAAAGGGTCAGAAAAGGCTACATAAAGGAGATTAATCTAAATGAGTCTAAATATACACTAATGACCCAATATTTTAAGCCACTGGGTCCGGGACACGAACCGCGGTCGACTACGTGGGAGTCCAGCGACATAGCCATTACGCTAACTGCTGGTTCCCATGACTCAATATTTTGACCCAGATACCCCATAGTAATCTCCCCTATGGACCTGCAATGATGCCATTGGATTCTCTCTGTGTTAGGGCATTGTTCACCAAAGTCCCCATGGAGGTGCAAACCCACACACTGGACATCACAGGGTTACTTATTGATTTGTTATCCATGAGCCTGCCTTAAAGGAACAGAAACAAACAAGGGGGTGTCAATGTTGCTGAGGCATGAAAGGATGTCAAGAGATAGGCTGCCTCCCCTGGAGGTTGCAAGTAATACTCAGTGAGCTTGAGAAATGTGAGAGTATCCCCAAGATAAACACCTCCTTCAAAGTTGAGTCTGGCTGGTTGAACCATATAAAAATTTTATCTTCTGCTGTTCCAATAAAAAAAGAAATTTCCAAAGAGATTAAACTAAGAAAGGGTTTGGGTATGGGTAGAGGGAAGAAATGATTGTCACATATTTTCTCTTTGCTTTCCCACAGAAATTTTTTTATTCACTGCTTTCAATGTCTTCTCTCCTATTTCTTTCTCTTCAACACTGACTTTCCTGTCTTTTGCTGCTGAATTAGGTCTAGTCTAGTCTTCAGCATCTGCAACAGAAAGTTTACAAAGAATTTTTTCAAACATATGTCAACTCCATTAGAATAAGTTCTCATCAGCCATCAGATAAATTTTTTGAGGGTTTTTGCTATAGGGCACAGGTGCTCGCCAGAAAGACAGAGAGACAGAGATAGAAAACGAGAAATCCCCGCCCCCAGGGGAATGGCCACACCACAATCCCTTCTTCTTCATTCTCCTCTCAGGATCTTGGGCACGCAAGCACATGCACCTGGCGTGAGTTTAAGCCACCAGGTCTGGGACTAGAACCATGGTCAACAAAGAGGCAGTCCAGTGACATAGCCATTACGCCATCTGCTGGTCCCATCGTCAGATAACTTTTAACAGCTTTCTGTCAGTATTTGATCATTGATCATGGAATCTCAACTAGAGAGTTCATCTGGGGAATAAACTAGTTTTGAGAGAAAGAACACTCAACAGTTTACTATTTAATTATTGTGTAATTCACTTATCTTAAGGCATTACAGACACATCATCTCCCTCATTGACAATTCACGTATCTAGTAACTATTACAGTTAAAAACGAACTAAAATCTAAGAACCAACAAAGCAGGATTTGCACTGCCAGAATAAGTCAATGATTCATGACTAAATTTAAGAGAGAGATCCGTCAGAGCCTAATTCAAAGACTATTTCATCTCAGTCTAGGAATACATGTGAAATATCAAATTAGAGGGATTACCAGATGACATAATGGTTATGTGACTGGACTCCCACAAATTCAACCTTGGTTCAAGTCCTAGACCTAGTGGCTTAAATTCACACAGGGTATGTGTGCATGCGTACCCAAGATCCCAAGAGGAGAATGGAGGACAAAGGATTGTGGCACGGCCATCCACCCAGTGGGTGATTTCTTGTTCTCTGTCTCTCTGTGTCTCTCGGCCTTTCTTTTGAGTGCATGTGTCCTGTAGCAAAAACCTCTCAAAAAAATAATAAATAAATAAATAAGTCAAATTAGAAACAGTGAAAGGAAGGCAGGTGTATAGACTGCAGCAAGGAGTGAACCAACAACCTAACAGCAAAGGTGGAGGCAGAAGAATGTGAAATGCAGAACCAAGAGTTCAAAAAATGGAGATTTTGAAATCATCTTGTGAAAGGTATAAATTACCCTGCATATATTGTACACAGAAAGATTTCTGAAGTTCAGATTCAAAAGAATTTTAAAACTTAGAATGTAGTGGTCTGGTCACACCCTCTGTGACTACACTCAATGCTTAAAATCTCATGAACTTCAGTTTCCTTTTTGTAAAATATGAAGGATAATAATTATTGCTATTAAATGAAACAGATATGAGAAGGGCACTGGAAATGTAAAAGTACAATATTAATGTTAGCTCTTTAAATCCTTTCTTTATATGTTAATTAGATATTTAATTTTGGACTAGTTATTTACCTTCTTCACTACCTTTGCTTAAATTTCTTCCTAAATTGAAATAATTTTATTTGCCTATTTCACATCAGTAAAATATTGCCCTTAAAGTGCTTTGTGCTCTGTAACATCTTAATGTAAGTGGTAATATTATTACTATATTACAACACAGCACACAAATTGTGAAAAGATTCTAAGGCCTCAAAAAAGTTAAATGTCATTATTCCAGATGAAAGAGAACTTCTGTTAAATTAACTTGAGACAATTTATTTTGTCTAAAATATAATTCTAAAAGTTGCCATGCTTAAAGCATTGAAAATCTGATATCTGAGAAATTTGCTTTTGTAGGACAGCTCATTTCCCAACTGTGCCAGAATGAATTGTTGTGCATATGTTTCAAACATAGAGAGGTTCTAATTAAGTGTAAATGATAATAAAATTAATACATGACACCAATTTTTACATTTTAAAATAGGCTTTGAGAGTATGTAATGTGGGATTAGATTGATTGTACTTCTTATCTTTTAAATTGTAATTCAGTAATATGTAGCATTAAAACTTAATTCAATAAAAAAATGACAAATCAAGTAGAGAGAACACTCATCTCTCAGTTGGCTCAACCTCTCAAATAATGACTTAAAATATGTTAAGTGCTAAGATTGTAATTGTCCTTATTGTTCACTATTTCCCCAAATAATTGCACATATAATTAGCATCAGTTAATGAGAGATATTAAATTACTCTATTCATAAATATAAGAGATCATCATAAATTGTCCAATATAATTTCAAAGTTGAGGTTTTATTTCACTTTTTGCAGATGATTTTCAGACTACAAATAAGTTCATGTATGTAACCACTTACCAGAAGTTTATTAAATCAAAAATTATTTTATACAGTAGCAGAAACTGGGCTAAGTAGGTGCTTCCCTTTCTGGGTGGCACCAGCCCAGACTGAGCACAAAGTCCACCAGCACCTGACAGCCCAGAGAACCTCTCTCAATCTGTAAGACCAGGCATCACTCACCTCCCATCTGGTGACAAAGGATAGCCTAGGGAAATGCTTTCTGTCACCATAAGAGACATTAGCAGGGACAGAGCAGGATCCCTAGTGGTATATACAGAACAGAAGAGACCATAATAGGGTCTGAAAGATAAAACATTAGTTAAAATACAGCCTACAAAAATAGGCTAGATCCTATATACTAAACCTAGTAGGCAATTACCTGCTAAAATAAAAGATTTAGGCCAGCTGTAGTGTCATAGCAGTAATCAATGTTCTGCAATGCTGAGGCCACATGGCAAGGTCCCAGATTCATGTTCTGAGGTCTCTCTGTACATACCAGACTCCTGCATATGTCTGTGATCCTATCTGGCTAAATAAGGAAGGAAAAATATAGACAAACAAACTAAAAGACCAGAGTCTTAGGAGCTAAGGAGACTATAATAAGGTCTGAGTTTTATATTACTGGAGTTCCAGAAGGAAAATACAAAGAAGGTGGGGCTCAAAGAGAATTTGAAGAAACAGTGGCTGAAAGTTCCCCCCCCCAAAAAAAAAACCAAACTCACAAACCTATAGGTTTAAGAATGTAGTCAAATCACAATAAAACCCTTAGAAATCAATTTGAAGACAATTTAAATATCTGTGTTGAAGGTAATTGAACTTCTGAAAACTAAAGAAATATTAACATTTTTGAGCTAAGAGAAGAAAAAAAACTGTCAACCATTAATTCTGAATCTGGTAAAAATATCATCAAGAATGAGGAAAAACTCTCATATTGAGTAAACTCTGAGAAGGTGTTGCTATAATTCCTTCCCTCAAAGACCTGATAAAGGAGGACCTACAAACAGAAAGAAAATGATCAGAGAAGAAAATTTGAATTATAGAAAGGAAAGAAATACATAAATAAGATGGGGTGAGGGAAAATAAAAGACTGTCCTTTTCATTAGTTTCTGTATTTTGAAGAGAGATTTTGCTGTAAGGTGTGTGTGCTTGCCAGAAAGAGAGAGAGAGAGAAAGTGAGAAATTACTCTCCAGAGGGATGGCCACTCTACAATCTCTTCTCTTCCATTCTCCCCTCGGGATCTTGGGTACGTACACACATGTGCCCAGCTGAGCTTTAAGCCACTGAATCTGGGACTTGAACTATGGTCGACCACTGGAAGTCCAGCTCCATAACCATTGAACCATCTGCTGGCTCCTCATGAGTTTCTTAAATTATATTTGAAGTTTGATGGAAAAAATTGTTAATCTATTCTGATGTGCTACCCATTATATGTAGATGTCATACTTAAGACAATTATATTTTTTAAAATTTTATTTATTATTATAATCTTTGTATATTACATTGATTCACATATATCACTCTGCCCAGCCCCTGGTAAGTGTATGTGCCCTATAGCAAATTAAATAATGATAATGAAAATAAATCAAATTAAAGAAATAATTATTATAAAAAGAAAACAGGACTGGCTATATTAATATGAGATAAAGTAGACTTCAGAGAAAAGACAATTACAGGGGCAAAAAAACAGATATTATATCATGATAAAAAGACGACTTCACCAAGAAGACATAAAAATCCTAAATGAATTTGCTTTGAACAATAAAACTTCACAATACGTGAAATAAAAACCTATTGTCCTAAAAGGTGACAGACAAATCCACAATTATATTTGGGAATTCTCATGAATTGATAGAACCAACTGATAGCAAGGATAAAGGACAGAACAACACTATTGACCAGCAGGCTATAACTGACATTTATAAAACTCTCTACCCAGTAACAGCAGGGTACACATTCTTTTTAAGCACCCATAGAACGTTTTCCAAAATATACTATATCTTGGATCATAAAACCTCAACAAATGTAAAAAGAATCAAAAGTATACAGATACAGAGTTGAAAGTACACAGATAGAGTATCTGCTGTGAACATAATGGAGTCAAACTGGAAATAAGGAATCATTAACATGAAAATTTCTAAATGTGGATATAAAAAAATCCATATAATCAATGGATCAAAGAAAAGATCTAAAGGAAATAAAAGAAATACATAGGACTGAATAAAAATGAAAATATAAAATATCAAAATTTGTGAACTGCAACTAAGGATGTTCTGAGAAGAAAATTTATGGCATTTAATGTTTATATTTGAATGAAGGGAGTTTTAAAGTAATTTAAGCTCCTACATAAGAATTTAGAAAAAGAGAAAAAGACACAAATAGCTAATGCTATTGTAACAAAGCAGGAGCTATTGCTACATACAGCTCCTGCATCGGTTAAAAGGACAATAAGGAAATACTACCAGCAAGAAAATGCTTATAAATTTGACAATTTAGATTAATGGGACCAAATACTCCAGAACTAAATAGTGCCAAAACTCTAACTGTGTGAAATATATTACCCAAATAGTCCTTTAGCCATTGAAGACATTTAATTTATAACTAACCACCCCTTCCCATATTCTAGCTGTGGTTAATTCACTAGAGAGATTTTCCACATTTTTACAGTAGAATATATATCAACTTTATAAGTCTTATTCAGTAAATTGAAGAGTAGGCAAGAATGTCTTTGGGGCTAAACTTAGAAGAAGGGTTCTCAAATGGGATGATAATGAAAGCATGATCCACAATAGAAAAAAAAAAGATAAACCTCATCACAATTAAAAAGCTTTATCAATGACTATGATAAGAATATGAAAAGACATATTGAAAAGACATATTGCAATCTACATAGCTTGTAAAGGACTAGACTATATCTAGAATATATTAGGATATATAGAATATGTAAGTTACTCTCAAAACTCAACATTAAATTTTATTGCTGCTATTAGAAAATTTACAAAAGACACACACACAGTATCTCACCAAATATGTACAAGTGTCAGACAAGCACATGTCAAGATTTTCAACATCACCAGCTATAAGGGAAAAGAAAAGTAAAACCTAAATGAGATACTACTACACAGCTATCAGAATGACTGAAATAAAAGTATAACATTGGATGCTGATGTGGAGGCAGAAAATCTAAATTACTCAATAGAAACTACTGATCAGATGTAAACTGCTACAGCTACTATGGGCAATAGGTCGGTAGTTACTTTTAAATCTAAAAATGCACTTATTGTATGAACTAGTAATTGCACTTTGAAACATATCCCACAGAACTGTGTTCACACAGAAACCTATACATGAATGTTTGTAGTACCTTTTTATAATAGTCCAAGCTAGAAAAAAATCCAAATTCTTACAATAGATGACTGCTTTAAAAACTGAACTACTTCCATACCATCAACTATTGCTCAATAATAAAAAGTGATAGACTAATGATGTAACAGCTTATAATGGACCTCAAGAAAATTATGCTGAGTAAAAAAGAGAGAAAAAGGAAAAAAGTGAATCTCTATTGGTCACATAGTTATGATCCTATTAACATCCTTGAAATGATACATTTATAGAGAAGGAAAAGAGATTATCCAATGCCAAGATTTAAGCATTAGGGAGGGCAGGAAGGGCATGAGTGTGGCTGAAAGTGGTACCTGAGGAGATCTTTAAGGTAACAGCACGGTTCTGTATCTTAATTGTGATGGTAGTTTCACAAAGCTACACATTTGATAAAATCACTAGTACTTAGATTTAAATTTTTTAAAAGAATGATTTTATTCAATTTTATTTATCATTAATTGTTCTTTAGTTTGAACAGAGAAAGAGAGAAAGAAAGAAAGCTGCCAGTTCTGGGACTTGAATCACAGTCAGTCATGTGGGAATCCAGCACCTCAACCACAATACCACCTGCCAGTCCCAACTACTTATATTAATACACACACACACACACACACACACACACACACACAGACACAATGAATGCATGGCAGTGGTAAAATCTCTGTGGATCATTTCAGTGTCAACTTCCTGATTTTGATATTGTTTGCTAGTTATTTTGCAAGGTATCAGTATTGAAGGAGGCTTACTTACTGAAGGATATGTAGGACTTCTCTGTGCATTTATTTACAACTGTCAATCTACATTTCAAAATAAAAGTTTTTAAAATATAAATGAAAACACAATTTGGGGACCAGCAGATGACATAATGGCTACATCACTGGACTCCCATGTAGTCGACCGTGGTTCGAGTCCTGGACCTGGTGGCTTAAAGTCATGCTGCGTGCGTGTTCATGCATGCCCAAGATCCCAAGAGGAGAATGGAGGAAAGGGGATTGTGGTGTGGCCATCCGCCCTGCGGGGGTGATTTCTCACTTTCTGTCTCTGTCTCTCTCTGTCTTTCTGGCAAGCACACATGCTCTATAGTGAAAACCTCTTTTAAAAAAATAAACAGGGAACCAGCAGTTAGCGTAATGGCTATGTTGCTGGACTCCCACGTAGTTGACTGTGGTTCGAGTCCCGGACCCAGTGGCTTAAACTCACGCCAGGAGCACGTGTGTGCGTGCCCAAGATCCCAAGAGGAGAATGGAGGAGAAGGGATTGCGTCATGACCATCTCCCCTGGGGGGTGATTTCTCACTTTCTGTCTCTATGTCTCTGTCTGTCTGTCTGGCGAGCGCACATGCCCTATAGCAAAAATCTCTCCAAAACAAAAACAAGAAAAAAATAAACATACACACACGCAATTTGAATGTGGAAAAAAATATAACAGAGCTCTCAGATGCTAAGCATCTAAATTTTGGAAAGAGGATCTTCTATCGATTTGGTAAGATTTTTAGATGCTCCTTTCTGTTGCAAAAGACCCTTTGTGGTTGGTTCTGCTTTAACAGATACCATAGTGTATATTTCCAGAGGAAGATGGAACAGGTTCAGAGAGTGCATAGTGTTTTCCCTGAAGAAGGCATAGGAGTCCCCTTTCTATCTATTCCCCTGGATAAGAGAAGAGGAGAGAAAGCAGGTCTCACATAGAACCATTGGAAAGTAGAATCCAGAGCTGGGAGCTAGTAGAAATGTACTGCACTCTATTTTACTAGGACTTAGAACCAGGTAGCATAACTTTATCAACTGTCTGTAATTCTTTAAACTCTCCTCATAGATCAGTTATTCCCTGATTTTCTCATAGTTATTTGCAGTAAGTCTTGCTAAGAATATTCATGGAGGAAAGGAAGGCTGTGAAACTACATCCTTTGCCATTGCTGCTGTTAGAGATACAGGAACCCCAAGACAAAAATAAAAAAGAGAGAGAGAGAGAGAGAGAAGAAGAAAAAGAAGAGGAGGAGGAGGAGGAGGAGGAGGAGGAACTGGGGGATGGGGGTTAAAAAAAAAAGCAAACAAAGTAATTTGAACTCTGGCAAGCCAGACACAAGAAAGAGCCCCCTGGGAAGTCAACTTCGGTAGACAAGTGTATACAGAGATTTTAATCACCAAAGCCTTGGGCTCCCTGACTCTGTGCAGGGTGGAGGAGTACTACCAGGTAGAGAGCACCTAAGAGCCATCTGTCCTGCACTTTTTTAAAAAATTCAACTTTATTTATTTATTTACTTATTTATGTTAATTTGACCAGAGAGGGAGAGAGAGAGAAAGTGAAAAAGCAAGCCACCAGGACCAAGACTTGAACTGGAGTCAGACATGTGAGAGTCCAGTGCTCTTAAACACCACAACACTTGCTGGTCCCAGTCCTGCATATTTTATCAGTCTGTTATCTATGTCTGTGTTCAGAATGTTATCTACACTGGTTCAGAACTAAGGGCTCATTAGGATACACTGTATAATTCTGCACTCTTAGGTGGTGGTTGTAAAGGATCAGAGTGTGTTTAACGCATCCACCTGACAACACCCCATGTTGTGCAGACCCATGTCCATCAGTTGTGAACTCTATGCTCCACCCTCTGGCTGAGGATCCTCAAAGATAGGCACCAC
>NW_006159565.1:497944-511036 GCF_000334495.1 Tupaia belangeri chinensis
CAGCACATCCCCCATAGGTTCTCCTGAGGCTGGAATAGGATGAGCTTTTGGATTGAATGGTCACACACTCATTGCCCTCCTGGCCTTATCCTCTCCTCTCTTAGATGGAGGAAGAGAATCCGTTTGAATACTTAGTATTTGTAAACTCTTTTCACCTGAAAATTCCTTTACAATTTTAATTTTCACATTATTCTTTGGGAAAAAGCAAGAACTGACACATAATATTCAATTTCACACTTGGAAACAGAAACAGTAAAATTAAGGAACTTTCACATTGCCAGATAGCATGCCTGTATAAGAAAAGAATTTGTGACTATTATATTTGTGAATTGTAACTCAGTTCTCAGATCTTTCTCAAGTGTGTTCTAAAAAGAAAAGGTTCTATACTCAAAATTTAGCTTTGTCCCATTGAGTAATAAATTAAGAATTCAAAGTAAAACAGTAAATAATTTATACAAATAAGTTGCCTTTATATACTGAGGCATATACATATTCATGATTCCCATAGAAATCAGAAACTACTTTCTTAATATAATAGAATTATAATTTTTACCTTTTAAATGTAAGCCTTTAAGGGACCAGCAGTTAGCCTAATAGCTATGTCGCTGGACTCCCATGTAATCGACCACGATTCACATCCCGGACCCGGTGGCTTAAAACTCACACCAGGTGTGTGTGCGTGCATGCCCAAGATCCCGAGAGGAGAATGGAGGAGAAGGGATTGCAGCGTGGCCATCCCCTCTGGGGGATGATTTCTTGCTTTCTGTCTCTCTGTTTCTCTCTGTCTGTCTGGCGAGCGCACGCACCCTATAGCAAAAACCTCTAAAAAAAAAAAACCTAATAAATGTAAGCCTTTAAAAATAAGATAATTTTTTATTAAAAAACTTCTAAGGGCTGCTACTATATCTTGGTGGCTTAACTGAGGAAGCTGAAAGAAGTATTTCTTCAGCTTTATTTATATATTAGCAAAATTAGAAAAATCAGTGAGAATATTGAATCTGTGTTGTTTACCTAATTGACATTACAAAATTTTCATTATAAAACCTGCATTTCAAACATATTCTCTTCTCTTTAATAAAGTCTGAAGAATTAATAGAAGACAATTCATGCACTTAGAAAGTTAATTATGGAATACAAAGTATTTGTCATTTTGTGCACTATTAGATTATTATGTCTGAGCAGTAATTTTTTTCTGTGCCAAGAGGTGAGGTTAAAAAAAAACATTTTTTGCAATAGTGGTTATGCCTCCTCAGTGGCATCATAGTGAACTGTATTAGGCTAAACTACTAATATATTTTAAAATTTATAAAACCTCAAATGTGGGAACCAGCAGTTAGCATAATGGCTATGTCGCTGGACTCCCACGTAGTCAACTGCAGTTCACGTCCCGGACCCGGTGGCTTAAAACTCACACCAGGTGTGTGTGCGTGCATGCCCAAGATCCCGAGAGGAGAATGGAGGAGAAGGGATTGCAGCATGACCATCCCCCCTGAGGGATGATTTCTCGCTTTCTGTCTCTATGTCTCTCTCTGTCTGTCTGGTGAGCGCACACGACCTATAGCAAAAACCTCTCCCCCCCCCCCAAAAAAAAAACCTCAAATATAACAGAAGCGATTTTCTTTCATAAAAAAAGCCCAGGAAAGATGCTTCTGGTTTTTGGATTGCTGTCTTTCAGAGAACTGCTGGAATTCAGAGACATAGGATCCTTTCATCCTATAGTTCTATTATCCAGCCACTTCTGGGAGGGAAAATGGAGAAGGAAGCACACTTCCCTCTCACAAGCTTGACCCAGCCTGCCCTGGGAGTTGTAGACACTATTTTCACCAATATTCCATTGAATAAAACTTGTCGTATGACCACACCAACTTGTAAAGGAGGTTGGAAATATGATGGGAATTAAAAATGTTTGTGGGGAATGGAATTAACCTATGAGTTTACTTTGGTGTAAAAAATTTGAAATCCATATGGTTTCATAATATGTATTTTCTATGAACTTTTTTTTGAGAGGTTTTTGCTATAGGGCACGTGCGCTCCCAGAAAGAGAGAGACAAAAAGCGAGAAATCCCCCCCGGGGGGGATGGTCACGCCACAATCCCTTTTCCTCCATTCTACTCTTGGGATCTTGGGCACACATGCACATGCGCCCAGCGTGAGTTTAAGCCACCAAGTCCAGGACTCGAATCATGGTCGACTACATGGGAGTTCAGTGACATAGCCATTACGCTAACTGCTGGTCCCTATTTTCTATGAACTTTTTGAAGACCCACTTCCTTCATACAGTTTCTGGTTTGGGTGTAAACATGTATCTTCAAAAAAATGGGTTTTGCTGTACAGCTCTCGCATGTCACAGACTTGTTTAAGCTACATTGGTTCACACTTGGCCACATCTTGTTTCCCTGTTAGTGGGCCTAGATAAGTAGTTTTAAGAAAGAAGCAATTCTAGAAAGCACTATTTTCAGCAATAAAAGAACTAATTTTTTCTGATTAGAGTTCAGTTAAGGAAGAACTTGATAGGGCATGAAAACCACAAGAAAATCTATCTTTATTCTTACTAGAGAAATACAAGAATGCAAATTTTAAGGAAAAGGGTCTTTCAGATGTCAGTTCTAGAAATATCACCACTTATATCCAAAATGTGTATGTGTATGGACCTTGATCAATGAAGAAACCACTTTTCTTAAACCCTTGCTACATGAAGGGTGCTGGGGGTAAAAGTTTCAGCAGAGGTACTATTTGTTAAATAATTATTTGGCCTATTCTCCTTGAAGTCAGACATCTACTTGTGCTTTGACAAAGTTCATTTTTTAAAATTTCTAATTAGAGATGAAATTGTGATAAGATCCTCTTAAGAGAACATCAATTCTGTTAATAAAATTACTGTTATTCTAATAGCTTTAGCCTATATATGCTACTCTGCCTCCTTTTCACATTAAACCATAAGTTGAGAGACTGAAACCCCAAGAACAGAGAGGAAAGTCATATAGAAGAAATAACCAAAACAATCTCTGCCCTTGGAACCTCACCCATAATAGTCAAATTTCACAGTTGCCCAAAGCCATGACCATTGGAGAGAAGAGCATCCATAGTGCCATTGTAAGAGTTATACTTCTCGTTTATAAGCATGGTCATGAATGACATCTGATTTGAAACCACAGTTTACTGCTGTAATAAAGTTTCTAAAATTACCTCAGTCAGAATCCGATTGTATTGAATAGTCAATTGATTCTGGGCTAAAACATGCTTACATCACAAAATAATGACTGGTTTGAGAAAAATAAGTTTATATTCAGGAGCCAATATCTCAGTGTAAGAGAGTCACTATTAAAATTCTTGAGGAGAAAATAAATTGCTGATTTGCTAAGTATGCTTGAAATAATATCACTTTACATTTGCCTAATGCTTAATCCTCACAGCATCCAAGTCAAATAGATAAAGTGAGAATTCCTACTTTATAGAAAAAGGAGCAGGATCTATGGATTCAAGAAGCTATCACATAAGAACATTTTAGACTAATGATAGGACCCAATTTGTAAAAGAATTTATTCCAAGTAAAAATGGATGACTGCTAAATTGATCAAAATGTTTCTTTTAAAGAGCAGATAATTAAGAGGTGTGCTTACTAAAACCCATGAACTCTGGTAAGTCTAAGGAACAAAGTTAAAGCTTTTGGATATTAAGATAAATTGTAAGTCCAGTCGCATAGCCTAGTACTTAATGGAGCTGGTTCCCATGTGGCTGGCCATGGCCTGAATCCCAGTCGTAGATGCTTGAAAACATGCCAGGCATGTGTGCATTCATGCCCCAAATCCAGACAGAATGAACAAACAGAGAATGGGTTGAAGTATGACCATATTCTATTTGAGGTTGCTTTCTCCCTCTGTCTCTATCTCTTTCTGTAAAGCATACACACCCTCTGGCAATTAAAAAATGATAAATGATATATGCTAACAATGAAATTGGAATTTCAACTATAGATATCTCTTACTTACAAGAAACTTTTTTTTCAGCCTTATGACAGATTTTGAGGTCTGTCACTCCTTTGTATCTTTTTTCTTCAAGGAAATAAATTTTTTGTTTTGTAAGTAAATAAATTCTTTCTAAATATTTGTTTTTATTTGGTTTTACCTATTGCAAGGCAATTCATTCTGATTTTATTTTTTGTTATTGAATCATTTCTAAGGTTACAAATAAAAAAAATTCTTAGCTTTTAATGCTTCAAGAACTTTAAAATGTTCATAGCAGAGTATATCAAACTCAGGATTTATCAGGAGCTAAGGGAACTCACAGCAAGTTTCAGCAATTCCTCAGTATCAGCAGACTTTCCTGTAGACTTTATTCTTCTAGTAAATATTCTACCTGCTCACCAAACTCTTTCCTTTATTCAATCCCTTGATACTAACCACCTTTCCATTGTGTATTCCATAGGGGTGTAAATTTCACCAAATGGTTTTACTCAACTACTTTGCTAGATATATTGGAAAGAAACACCATTTATTACATGCTAATCAAACCGTAATTGCCTGTCTCCCTGATAAATTGACCATGAATAAGGTAGGTCTCTTTGACTGACACGCTTGGGAATGTGAATTGCAGTCTTTATGGACATGACATGCTTGTGATAAAACAACAACTACAACAACAAAAACTTGCTTCTAGAGAGATAACAATGCTTCCCTTTATTGAAGAGATTGATTCTTAAAATTTTCACTTGCATCATAAATACAGGTTAGAAAAAGCATCACTCACTGATTGTTTGTATCACAGATACAAAAGCAAGTTACTTTTAATTTAAAAAGCAGACTTGTTGCCATATTGATTTAATCAGAGTTCTATTTGTATGTGCTGATCTAATGTGCAGTCAGAATCCCTAAATAGGAAATGGTTTCATTCCATTGCTATGTATTTTGGAAAGAACATATGGAGGCTGGCAGGTGGCATGGTCATTAAAGGCACTGGACTCCCACATGGCAGAACATGGTTCGAGTCCTGGACCTGGTGGTTTGATTTTGCACTTTCTCTTTCACTCTGTGTGTGTGTGTGTGAGAGAGAGTGAGATCAAATTGCAAAGTAATAATAATGATAAATAAAATTAAAAATTAAAAAAAGAACATATGATGTTGGATTTATCATTAACATTTGCCATCAGCTTGTCACCACCAAAGCCCTCAACATTATTTTATGTACTTTTCATAAGGCTTGTTCTTATTTTTGCCATGGATAGAAACTAAAAACAAGTTATCAAAGATAAAATATTTTAACTAAAGCTCATTATTTTCTCAAAATTTCCTTAATTTTATGTAATGCCCCCTTTCTGTCCAGAATAGCACATCACATTTAATTGCCATGTTTCCTTGGGCTCTTCTAATCCCTGACAGTTTGTTAGACACTCCTTGCTTTTAAAACTCTGACACTTTATTTTGGAGAGATTTTTGCTATAGGATGTGTGAGCTTGCCAGAGAGACAGAAGCAGAGAGACAGAGAGAGAGAGAGAAAACTCACTTCTCTGGGGTATATGATCATACCGCAATTCCTTCTCCTCCATTCTCCTCTTGGGATCTTGGGCACACACATACACATGCCTGGCATGAGTTTTAAGCCATCAAACCTGGGACTTGAGCTGCAGTTGACTACATGGGAGTCCAGTGACCTAACCATGATGCCATCTGCTGGTCCCAAAGCTTTGACATTTTTGAGGGGCCCTGGACAGGTATTTTGTAGAATGCCCTTCAACTTGGGTCTTTCTGATATTTTTCTCTTGGTTAGACTGATTGTGGAATTGGGGGAGAAGAATGCAAAAATAAAGTACCGTTCTTATCAGATCAAGTGAAGGGTACATGATATCAATTACTTCTACCTATTATAATTATACCTATCCTGCAAGGAATACCTCAGGCTTAATTTCATTTTAGAGATATTCTTTGAAATCAGATCAATTTAGTGGAATATTAGACAACAGACTTAGAATTTAAAGCAGGTTTTTTGTTTGTTTGTTTGTTTGTTTATTTTTTGAGAACTTAGGATGGAAGGGGGAAGGATTCACCAGCTCTTAGCTGAGTGACCCACATTACAATTTCATAACATGGTACAATTATAGTCTTTCTTTCATGCATGGGGGAAGCCTAAAGACTCCTTTAAGAATTTCTTTGCAGTTAACAGTATAGACATCCAAGGGAGGGAAAACCAGATAGATCTGGGTTAGCAAGTTCCAATGGCTATTTCTAAAAGTGCAAAAATATGTTTGAGAGGGAGTCAATATTTGTACACAGTATTAAAGAGCTATCACTTTGCTAGGATTTTAACCTACCTTTGCTACCTAGAATATGTGAAATATGAGACATAAAGCTTTGTCTGTTATAAAAGTTGATCTACCTATAATCCCTCTCCCAAATCGTGGGGTTTTAATTATTATTACTCCCCCACCCCCCAGAGGACATGTGTACTCACTAGAGAGAGAAAAGAAAGCATCCCCTTCTGGGACATGGTCATGCCACAGTCCCTTCTCCTCCATTTCTCCATCCTGTCAGGATTTGGGGCATGCACACATGTGTGCCTGACATATTTTTCAAGGTGTCATAATTTGAACTGCATGCTCAGCTATGTGAGATCCAACTCCCTTAACCACCAAGCCATTGGGCCAGCCCATATTCTTTTAATTATTCTTGACCTATGCCGTTTACCTTTATTTTGCCTGAGAAATTTTTCCCTATTTTAACTTTAAATTGGAAACCACATCTTCTTTGTTTTCTCTAACCACCAAGCTTTACTACAGAGCTGTGTTCCTAATATTTTCTCATATTTCTTCTTCTATAACTGCTCATATTGTATTGTCATTATTTGTGCATGCATGTAAGTTTTCCTGTGGCATGAAGAGCTGAATAGTCTTTATTCTTACAGTCTTTATTCTTAGCACTAGTATAGTGCCAAGCACAAAATGAACATTAAACAAAAATCCTTATAGCTTATAGAAGAAATGCAGTATAAATTGAAATAATGACAAATTTCTATTGAAATGACCATGTTTGAAAATAAATTTGTTAGTGTGAAACATTCATTGGAAAAACTTTTGAAAGTATTTGAAAGTTGTGAAGGCAACTTAAGGGCAGATGTAAGATGCCAACCATCTGAGATTACATGCTGATAGTGTGAGATCTTATGTGATCATTCAGTTTAACTTTAGGGGTAATATTGCCCTTACTTAGAAAGTATCTATACTTATTTTACCAATGCATCAACTTTCTTGGGTATTAAAAGTTTATGTGTTGTCGGATCAGCAGTTAGCATAATGGCTATGTTGCTGAACTCCCATGTAGCCAACCACGGTTCGAGTCCCAGACCCGGTGGCTTAAACTCACACTGGGCACGTGTGTGTGCATGCCCAAGATCCCAAGAGGAGAATGGAGGAGAAGGGATTGCAGCATGGCCATCCCCCCTGGGGGGCGATTTCTTGCTTTCTATCTCTCTTTCTCTCTCTGTCTTTCTGGTGAGTACATGTGCCCTATAGCAAAAAAAAAAAAAAAAAAAAAAAAAGTTTATGTGCTATGTCTGGGACCAGTAGATGGTATAATGGTTATATCACTGGACTCCCATACAATTTGAGTCCCGGACACATCCAGTGGCTTAAACTCATGCTGGATGTGTGTGCATATGTACGCCAAATCCTGAGAGAATTGGAGAGAAGGGGTTGCAGTGTGTCCATGCCACCTGGGGGGTGATTTCTTGTTTTCTGTCTCTCTGTCTCTCCAGTGAGCACATGTGCTCTATAACAAAATATCTCTCTAAAAAATGTTTAGATGTGAAGTCCAATAAAATTAAGTGTTCTTTATTTTTGGAAAACATTTACTCCTTTGGTTTTACAGTTAGAAGTTGGCATTTATGTATTCATACATGGAATTGTATATTAGTCTAAATGAAAATAGATCTTCACAAAAGAACATACAGTTGAATGGCTGTGTTGGAAGTGTTCGTTCTCGTGCAATGTTCAAATACTCAGAGTAGCCCAGATTGCTAGGTGGAAGGTAGAGATTTGTCTCTTAAAGAACACTTAATGGGGCCAGCAGATAGCATGGTGGTTTAGGAGCTGGATTCCCACATGGTCAACTGTGGTTTGAATTCCAGACCTGGCGACTCACTTGCTCACTCTCTCTCTGTCTGTGGTGATCATGCATTTCCTTTAGGTAATATTTTTAATGATAAATAAAATTAATTATTTAATAAAAAAGAACACTTGGCAATATCTGGAGACATATTTGTTCTTCTAACTTGGTCAGGGACTGCAACTGGCATCTTGTGAGTGAATGCCTAGGGTGCTGGTAAGCATCCAAAAAGACACAAACTCCCCTCACCCCATCAAGGAATTATCTGACCTAAAATATCATTAGTGCCACAGTTGAGAAACTTAGATTGTTGACTGCAGGACTTCCAGTTCTTCTTGGACACTTCTCTAGACCCTAAGATATGCTGCATATTTACTTTATTTAGGTAATCATTGCCCTTAAAATGAGTTTGACTTCTAGAACAGTGTTTTTCACCTAGCCTGTTTGAATATGAAGACTTTTAAATGATCACACCTTCCAAGGAAACTCACATAATTGTTGAACTCTTATTTTATATAGTTACTGAGAAAATGCATTTTGGTACTAACATATACATGCTCATCTATGATAGCTGTGAATTTAGCAATATATTTAAAATATTTTTTAGAAATTTGCTAGAGTGCATGCACTCACTTGAGAGAGAGAGCGAGAGAGAGAGAGAGAGAGAGAGGAAGAGAGAGAGAGAGAAACAGAAAGAGAAGAAAAATGAGAATGCAATCCCCGGGAGGGATGACTAGACTGCAGTCCCTTCTCTTCCATTCTCATCTTGGGATTTGGGGCATGCATACACACCATGCAGTTGGCCATGTAGAATCTAGCCACCTTAACCATCACACTACTGGCTATTTGATGTAAGACAGTTTGTTTTGCTGATCCCAGTATTTGTAAAACTGTAGTATATCTGAGGGGATTTTAATATGTTCATGGAAAAAGTGAAGTTAAAGTATGAGTTTATTTTAGTACAAAAATTTTTTGAAATCCATGCTTAGTTTTATGATAATGCACATTTTTCATGAACTTTTTGAGAACCTTTTGTATATATCTGTAGGAGACCCACTATTTTATTATTTATTCAGTCTTCAGATATTACATGGGTACATATAAATTTGATGCTCCTGGAAGGAAATCTTTCTCCTCATGGGATAAAATGGCCCATAACTTAGGAACCATTGTTAATTAGGATTGCTTTAAGATGGAGTTGGCAAATGGTCTCTGTCTAGAACATAGGGAGGGATATCTTAAACCTATATACAGTGGCTACTTACTAAATTTTTGCAAATGATGTTTGGAGCTCCACTGCAATTTTCATGCTTAACCTGTTGTCTAAGAAATCTGACAGTTGAGACATCAGGCTTTCTTTAGCCACAATGAGAGTAAGAGCTCTGGAGTGAAGCCAGTGAATACAGCAGACTTTTGCCAAGACTCTGAATCTTCTGGAGCCATCTGTGTCTACTTTTTCAAAGAGCAGATTGTGACAGGAGGGTAGGACAGGAAGGTAATAGAGATGTGAATGAGAAGAGTCTAGGAAGGGAGAGAGAGGACTGTTGCCAGTAGGGAGAGCCCATCAAAGGATTTAGTGTCCTGGCAGCAGGACTGAGAAGTTGAGGTGACAAATGGCTTTTTCCTCTGGGAGGAAAGCCAATGATGTGCAAGAGTTGTGGCTTGGATTCCATATCTTAGGATCAGGTTTTTTTTTTTTTTACTCACAAAATTAAAGTCCATATTCCTTCCAGGAAACTACCTAGAGCAAACAGATCAAGAAGCAGCCAACTGGAAGAGATTCAGATACAGTAAAAGGGAGGTTTAAAGGGAGAAAACTTAAAACCAGCTCTTTTGGTAGCTGTCTGCCAAATTCTGTCTTGAAGATTTTGCTTTCTCTCTCAAATTAGGATCTTTTCAATTTTTTGCTATCAGTCTTTATAAAATATACCATCAGGTTTAAGGCCCCAGATGAAACTCAGAACAGCTCTTATTTTGATAATTTTGGTTAACAGATCAGTTCGTGTTCTCTAGTTTTCCACTGGGTAGTATATCAGCTGGCCATTGTTGTATAAAAATCATCCCTGAATTTCGTGACTTCACAGAATAATTGTTTGTTGTTTCACATGAGACTATTGGTTGGCCAGGTGATTCCGCTGATCTGGTTTCCTTCATATGTTCACTGATGGTAGGATGACTGGGGCCTGGCTGGTCAAGGATGGACTCAGGTGGGGTATTTTTTCCTTTCCACATGTCTCCCACATACCTCTTCAAGGCTCATTTGTAATTGTTTGTCTGGCAGTGGATCCAGCAGAGAAAAATTTAAAAATGTGCAGGTGCTTTTTCAGATTGCTGTTTTGTCAGGTTTGCTACCAAACCATTAGGGAGCAAATCTCATGATCAAGCCCAGAGTCAGTACAGGAAGGCACATTAAAGAATGTGGATACAGCAGTTAAATGTTGGAACCCTCATACCGTAGCTGGCTATCATTCTGCCATAGCTACTGAGATACAAGGAAGCAGATTGATTTTGACTGGTTGTCATAATTTTATATGTTTAGTAGTGTTGCTTTAGAGTCAAACATATTATATATTTTAATCTGCTTTGTGGTTGAAATCCTCCTCACCAGGAATCTTTACTAGGTGTTTTAAGTAGATAATGTTTCTGTCTTTTAGTTATTCTGTCATCTCACCTGCATGATGATGATAGAAACCCCAGGAATACAAACACCATCCTAATACCACATGTTCAGATGAAATGAATAAAAGAAGCATGGAGATTTAAGAAGAAAGAGAATGAAGTTTCCATGAATAAAACCCTCTTGGTAGTTACACTTTTAAAGTGAAATGATGAAGGAAGGAACATTTCTTAGCAGTGACTATGCAGAGCTCCAGTTGGCTTTTTGCTTTTTAGAGGTAGGCGGTGAGGAGCAGTGAACTAGTGAACTCCAGCTATTTGTGTTCTGTCAACAGAGTATAGGAAAACTGCTGATTTTCAAATTAGTATGATCAAATGAATACAGAGGTATTTATAAATATATATAAATAATAATCTATATTTGCACCCTGTCAGTAAACTGTTGTCACATTATTTGGAGCTTTATTAGATAGAATAAAGTAGAACATTTTTTTTTAATTCTGAAAAAAGGGGCCAGTAGGTGGCATAATGGTTAAGGTGCCACACGGCCAATTGCAGTTCGAGTCCTGAACCTGGCAGCTTGAAACTCATGCAGGATGCATTTGTGTGCATGCCCAAAATCCCAAGAGGAGAAGGGATTGTGGTGTGGCCATTCCTCCAGGGGATGATTTCTTGCTTTCTGGCTATCTAACTCTGTTGGTGTCTCTGGTGAGCACATATGCCCTATAGCAAATATCTCTCTCAAAAACTAAACTAAAATAAAATTCCAAAGAAAGTTACAGGAAGACTTTTCTAGAAGTTTGTATAATTGGTTGTTGTTTTATATAACTCATATTTACAACACTTCTGTATGTCCTCTCTCAATCCTAACTGTTTCTATTTACAGGTTCTTATATTGTTCAGGGCTAATAATTATTCTATTATCAGCAACAAATTTCTCTGCCTTATCCTTGGGAAGTAGTCATAAAGACTGAGAGGTAAACACTAATTAATCTTTGTGGTATGTCTCTTTATTTGTTTAACTGCAGCACTGAAATGTCTAGGAACACACTCAATGAAATATAATTCAATGGCAGAGAGAGTATGAAACCTTCAGTTCAGTACTTCATAGCTGCTGCAATAAGACATCATAAAGCAATACTTGTGAGGCAATTCAAAGCTTTAAATTTCATTGGAATATAAGTGTGGTGGCTAAAGTATCTTTGATTTGCTATTCTACTTTTCTTAAAGTGGTCACCCTTACTTGCTATGGAGAATGAGTTAAACTTTTTATTCCTTAAAGAATTATTTAATTTTATTTGCTGTTATTATTATTTTATTTGCTATAGGATACACCAGAGACAGAGAGAGACAGAGAGAGAGAGAGATGGGAGGAGTGAAATTTGAAATTATCTTGTTGTGTAGGGAGGCAATAGAGTTTCTAGTAAGCAATCTTGAGAGTTGCAGGCTTGAGAGTTACAGGCTTGCGTTTTGTTTTCATTTATGTAATTTATTTTTACATTGGCAAGCAACCTCATATCTGAGAATTTGTATTTTTTTCCTCCAATTAAATAAAATAGATATTAGGCAGTTCAATTATAAGCAAAATAGAGTTTGACAAGTTTCTTGAAGAGAAGGTATTGAATAACTATGAAAGAATCCTTATGTAGTATGTTGTCTTTAAAGGATAGTTTATTATATTATGTCCTTAAATAGTTTACTTTAACCAAACATAGTATCCAAGAAGCTGTACCATCTGAAGAACTTAACAGGATGACATGAAAATGGTTACTACTCTTGGAACCCTTCTCAATATAAATTATTTGTAGCATTTTATTCAGTAGAGACTATTTTATGAGTCATTTTGCATGACTTATAGAAACTGTAAGTAGGTCAGGGTTAGGGTTCTGTTTTATGTTTGTTTTTGTTTTCATATTCTCTTTTTTTATTTTAAATTTATTCATTCTCTACATTAATTCACTATATACCATCACAACACACAAATGAATTTTCCATCCAAAATACACTGTGCATTGGCTCAATCAAGCACATCAACATACATGTTCTCAGCAAATAATTTTCCAATTCTTATGTCCTGCATACCTTGCCTTTTGTTTTGCCATCCTTGATTCCCCATCCCCCACCCTCTGCCATGTCCCATCCTCCTCCCCCATTGTCCCTGGCATCCACGGTTGCCCTCCATGCCTTCTCCTCCCCACTCAATTGTTCTGTCAATGAACTTAATTAGTCTAAATATATCCAATAGCTAGCACAGCTGACACATACCTATACATGTACCCAAGTCTGACTTTAGACATAGACCCCAGTGAGTAAAATGAACCTTCTATAAAGTAGTACCCCGCTGTGCCCATACAGCTTGCTGCAGTCATCAAATGTGCATTTT
>NW_006159565.1:511883-518362 GCF_000334495.1 Tupaia belangeri chinensis
CCCCCCCCCCCCCAGCCACGAGCGCCCGAATGTGCGCCAGACCCAGCACCACCTCCCCTTAGCCCGCCTGGCCAGAGAAAGGAAGGACTGCGACCTTGGTTGATGTGCGCGCCGGGCCGCATCGGCGCCAAGCGCTGGACACACCCAGCGCCTGAGAGGCAGCAGGGGCCTGGCGGCCTGGGCCCCGGAACGCGGAGCAGAGCCCTGGCCGCGCGGGCCTGCCACCGTGCAGGCCTGGGCCCACCGCCTGTTTGTTTTTGTTTTTAATAGCAGTCATTCTAATGCACAAGGACCATCCTACTATCTCATTGTAGTTTTGATTTGCATTTCTGTAATGATTAATGATACCAACCATCTTATCATATACTGGTTGATCATTCACATATCTTCTTTGAAAAAATGCTTCTTCAAGTCTTTAGTCTTTTTTTTAAATTGAGTTATTTGTTCTTTGGTAGTAGAATTATAGACATTATTTACATATGTCTATAATTATACACGATTTTAGAAGATACATGATTTTCCTGATTTTCTCATTCCATAAGGTTGACTTTTACTTCTATTAATTGTGTCCTTTAATGCACAATTTTCAATTTTGATGTGGTCCCATATTTCTGTTTTTCCCTTTTTTTAATCCTTAGGACTGTTAATATTTTATCCAGTTACTTCTCTTATTTTGTTATTATTTTATCTTATTCATTCATATTTTAACTGATTTAGTTTTATTTATTATTGTTCATTATTTATTTATTTATTATTTTTTAAACATTGCTATACATCATTGCTATACATTGATTGCTATACATCATTTAGATTATTATAAAGACACTTTACTCAGTATGATACACACCTCAGTCCAGCTTAATGAGAATATTATATACACTCTCATCAACAGATAATAAAATCATATCTGTTCCACAAATGTCTTAACTCTAATTTTTCCCTTAATTTCTATTCCTTTGCTCTTCCCGTCCCACACTCTCCTTCCAATATTTCTCTAGTGATCATAGCAATTTTTAATGCTTTTGTGTCCTCCAGTTTTTCAGTCTCTACCACAGAGTGTGGACAGTTGGTATATGTTCACATACAATGTCTCTTTCATAGACTGACTTGCTTCACTAAGCAACAAATCTCCCATATTCGTCCACTTTTTGTCAAATTCAAGGGCTTTGTTGGTTTTTATGGCTGAATAGTATTCCATGGAGTGTATGTGTGACATTTTTTTCAGTCCATTCATCTGTGTAGACTTTTGTTTACAATGTTCCGTGTTTTAGCAATCATGAATAATGCTGAAATAAATATAGTTGTGCAAGAGCTTTTCCGACTGAGTATTCTCCTGTCCTTTAGGTAGATACCCAAAAGTGGAATTAGTCGATCATAGGGTAGTTCTTTTTGAAGTTCTTTGAGGAACCTCCATATTGTTCTCCACAGTGGCTGGACCAATTTACATTTCCACCAACAATGTCAGAGTGTTCCCCTTTCACCACATCCCCTCCAGCACTTACCACTTTTTGTTTTTTATAACTGTCACCATACTGACTGGGGTCAGGTGGTATCTCATTGTGGTTTTGATCTCCCTTATGATAAGGGATGTTGACTATTTTTTCATATACTTTTTGGCTGTTGGAACGTCTTCCTTACAGAATTCTTTATTCATCTCATTTTCCCATCTTTTAATTGTGTTAATAAGTTTCTTCTGGGTAAGCTGCTTGAGTTCCCTTTGTATTCTGGTTATCAGTCCCTTATATGAGGCACAGTTAACAAAAATTCTCTCCAATTCTGAGGGTTGTTGATTCACACTAAATTACAATGTCCTTTGGTGATCAGAAACTTCTTCATCTGATGTAATCCAACCTGTCTATTTTAGGAACTATTGCCTGTGCTTTGGAGGTCTTGCATAAGAAGTCTTTGCCTATCCAATGTCTCCCAGAGTTTCCCCAGTGTTTTTGCACCAGTAGTTTTATAGTTGTAGTTTTAGGTTTAGATTTTTGAACCACTTTGAATTGATTTCTTTAGTGGTGACAGATAGGGGTTCAGATTCATCTTTCTGCAGGTGGACAATCAGTTTTTCCAGCACTATTTGCTCAAGAGGTTTTCCTTTTCCCACTGGATTGACTGGTACCCTTTGTTAAAGATCAGTTGGCTGTATGTTTTGGGGTTTATTTCTGGGGTCTCTATTCTGTTCCATTGATTCTCATGTCTGTTTGTGTGCAAATACCATACTGTTTTGATTATCACAACTTTGTAATATATTTTGGCATCCGAAGTGAGATAACACTCACTCCACTCTTCTTGCACAGGATGACTTTGGCAATACGGGTTCTTTTATGATTCCAGACAATTTCTATGATCATCTTTTCTAGATTTGTGAAGAATGTCTCTTGTAATATTATATCATGTCTGTTTGTGTGCAAATACCATACTGTTTTGATTATCACAACTTTGTAATATATTTTGGCATCCGAAGTGAGATAACACTCACTCCACTCTTCTTGCACAGGATGACTTTGGCAATACGGGTTCTTTTATGATTCCAGACAATTTCTATGATCATCTTTTCTAGATTTGTGAAGAATGTCTCTTGTAATATTATAGCAATTGTATTAAATATGTAGATTAATTTGGGTAGGAAGGCCATTTTGATTATATTAATTCTCCCAATCCAGGAACATGGGATGTCCTTCCACTTTTTTGTGTGTCCTTTTCGATTTTCTTTTTAAGATTTTCATAGTTTTCCTTATAAAGGTCTTTGACTTCCTTAGTTAATTTTATTCCTAGGTATCTTATCCTTCTTGTGGCTATGGTAAATGGGATTACTTTCTTCAGTTCTGTCTCTGTCTTCTTGTTGTTTTGTATATAGAAAGCTATAGCTTTTTTTAAAGTTAATTTTGTGTCTTGCCACTTTATGTATGCATTTATTACTTTGAGAAGTTTTTTGGTGGATACTATTGGGTCTTCTTTGTATATAATCATGTCATCTGCAAACAGAGATAATTACAGCTCTTCTTTCCTAATTGGAATACCTTTTATTTCCTTCACTTTTCTGATCGCATTGACTAGGACTTCCAGTTCTATATTCAATAGAAGTGGAGAAAGTGGGCAGCCATGTCTTGTATAATGTTAGCTATAGGTTTTTCATAGATGGCTTTTATTTTGCTGAGAAATGATCCTTCTATGCCAATTTTACTGAGTCTTAATTATAATGGAATGCTGTATTTTGTCAAATGCTTTTTCTGTATCAATTGAAATAATCATATAATTTTTAACTTTCTATTAATATGGTGTATTACATTTATGGTTTTGCATATGTTGAACCACCCTACTTAGTCCTGATGAATAACTTGTTTTATATGCTGTTGACTATGGTTAGCAAGTATCTTGTTGAGGATTTTTGCATTGGAGATATAGGTCTATAGTTTTTCTTTTTCATTGTACCTTTATCCATTTTGGGAATGAGGGTAATGGAGGCTTCATAGAACGAATTTGGAAGGATTCCTTCCTTTTGGATCTCTAGAGACAGTGTGAGTAGAATAGGGGTTAATTCTTGTTTAAAAATTTTATAAAATTTGGCAATTCTGGACTTTTCTTTGTTGGGAGGTTATTTATTACTGATTCAATCTCATTACTTGTTATAGGTCTATTCAGGTTTTCTATGTCCTCCTGAGTCAATCTTGGTAGACTATATGTGTCCAGGAATTTGTCAATCTCATCCAGGTTTTCTTCTTTGTTGGCATATAATCGCTCATAGTTTCCTCTAATGATGCTTTCTCTTTCTATTATGTCTGTTGTAATGTTAGCTGATTCATTGCAAATTTGATTTATCTGGTTCCTTTCTCCCTTCTTCTTAATTAGTCTAGCTAATGGTGTGTCAATTTTGTTTATCTTTTCAAAAACCAGCTTTTGCTTTCATTTATTTTCTGTATAGTTCACTTATTTTATATTTCATTTATTTTTTCTCAAATCTTTATTACTTCTCTTTTCCTCGTATTTTTATTGATTTCTTTGTTGTTGATTTTCTAATTCCTTGAGGCGTGATGTTAAGTTGTCCTTTTGGCACCTTTCCATCTCTTTCTTGTGCACACTAATTGCTTTGAACTTCCCTCTTATGACTGTTTTTGCTGTATTCCATCAATTATGTAAACTTGTGTACTCATTATCCTTTGTTTCCATGAATCTTTTTATTTCAGTCTTTTAAAAATTAATTTATTATCATAATCATTTTATATTGCTTTGAATCACATGTAACTTTACAGTGTATTATGTTTCTTCTTCCAGAAGGAATACCATGCATATAAGTCAATACAGAGATATTAAAATCCCCATCTTCATCATCCAATAGCTTTTCATTTTTTTCTGTTATTATTATTACTATTATTCCAATTATTTTTTTAAAAAGTTAATCACTGTTTATCATTTTGCTTGTAAAAAGACTTTACCCAACATGAAATACTTCTCAGACCAATCCAGTGGGGAAAACTATACATGGCATCATCAACAGGTAATAAACCTTATCCATGTTCCACTAATGTCAAGCCTCTCTATTTGTTCTCTTGCTATCTTTCTCTATACTCTTCTCTTCTCCTGCCCCATTCTACACTGTCTTATCATCATTAACTATTTTCACTGCTTTTATGCCCTTCAATATTTCGATCTCTACCATAGAGTGCAAATAGTCAGTATATATTAAGTGGATGCATTGATTTCGGTCTTAATTTTTTCAGTAGTCATGAAGTCATTCAGAAGTAGGTTATTTAGTTTCCATGTATTTGTGTATTTCTGAAAGTTTTTCCTGAGATTTATATCAAGTTTAATTTCATCATGGTCAGAGAAGATGCTGGATATAATTTCCATGCCTTGGAATCTGTAAAGGCTGTTTTTGTGCCCTATCATGCGGTCAATCTTTGAGAAAGTTTTATGTGGGGCTGAGAAAAATGTTTTTTTTTTTTTTTTTTTTGGTGGAAAGTTCTATAGATGTCTATCGAGTCCTTCTGATTTATGGTTTAATTTAGGTCCTGAATCTCTGATTGTTTTTTGTCTCATTGACCTGTCTAAAGGAGATAATGGGGTATTTAGATCTCCAACAATTATTGTGTTAGAACTTTTCTTTACATATTTGGGTGCTCCTGAGTTGGGTGCATAGGTATTTATAAGTGTTATATCTTCTTGGTAAATTAGCCCTTTTACTACTATTTAATGCCCTGTTTGTCTCTTCTTACGTTTTTTGTCTTATAGCCTATTTTGTCCAAAATCAGTATAGCGACTCCCACTCTTTTTTGGTTTCCATTTGCATGGAATGCCTTCTTCTTCACTTTTAGTCTATATGTATGTCTTTATCTATGAGATGAGTTTCTTGTAGGCAGCAGATGGAACATTTCTGAATTTTAATCCATTGCGCAAGTCTGTGTCTCTTGATCAGAGAATTTAATCCATTGACATTCAATGTTACTACTGATATTTCCAGACTTGTCCCTACCATTAAGTTGGCCATATTCTTGGTTGTTTTTTGTTCTCTTATTGCTGTCTGTCTCTCTTTAGTTTTCTTGGTATAGTACTCTTTTAAAAATTCCTTGAAGAGCTGGTCTGGAGTTGGTAAATTCTTTCAGGTTTTATTTATCCAAGAACATCTTTATTGTCTTTTCTCATATGAAGGATAATCAAGCCAAGTATAATATTCTTGGATGAAACTGTTTTTCATTTAACACTTTGAATATATTTTCCCATTCTTTCCTCGATCGCATTGTTTCCAGTGAGAGATCTGCTGTTAGCCTGATGGAATGTCCTTTGTAGGTAACTTGATATTTTTCTCTTGCCAATCTTAGTATCTTGTCTTTGTCTATGGTTTTGGCAAATCTAGCTATAATGTTCCATGGGGAGAATCTTCTTGTATTGATTCTACTTGTGGTTCTTCATATTTCTTGGTTCTGGATGTTCGAATTCCTCTCTAGACTTGAAAAATTTTCTTCCAGGATTTTTTGGAATAGATTACCAATGCCCTTATAAGTTTCTTCACTTTCTTGGATACCAATTATTTGGGTGTTTGGGTGTTACATGATATCTAATTTTTCTAGTATATTATCCTCAGTTTTCTTGGCTGTTTTCTCAGTATTTTTGATCATTTTTTCTAAGTCAGAGATTTTGTCTTCTACTTCCGAGATTAGATCTTCTACGTGGTCTAACCTGCTTTTACTACTTTCAAGGGAGTTTTTCATTTCCTGTATTACAGTCTTCATATCTAACAGTTCTGCTTGATTTTTTTTTTTTACTGTGTCCAATTCTTCTTTCATATCATGGAAGGACTTCCTCATCTCTTGGAGCTCTAAGTCTCTTTTCTCTCTTGCACCTTAAAGTTTTGTTACCATAAATATTTTAAATTCTTTTTCTGCCATTTTGGTAATATCTTCTAAATTTTCCCTACTTGGAGATGAGTTTGGTGTTCTCTTGCTGGAAATGTATTACTTGATTTTCTCATCCTTTAGGCTCTC